>NW_011499881.1:601391-606775 GCF_000495115.2 Populus euphratica
TATATTTTTTAAAATTTATTTTTGAAATTAGAAGGCTGCAAAAAAAAATTAATTTAAAATATTTTTTATACTATTAACAATAACAACAATAATAAAGGGATATAAAAGTATAATAATAATAATTTTTTAAAATATTTATTAAAAAAATAAGAGCTTGTTTGATTATAGTAATAATTACTCTTAAGATATACTTTTATAATTTTTCAAATTTATTTTTGAAATTAAAAATAATCAGAAAATATTAAAAATTAATAATTTAAAATAAAAAAATTAAATTTTTTTAAAAATATTTTTAAGTCAGGTTTCATAGTAATATTATATGTAATGTAAACTGATGCCTCTACTGCTTACCTTATCGTCGGTAAATTTGACCTAGAAACGAGCCAGATCTCTCTCGTTAGCGTCATTGGGCAACCAGGGATTTTGGGCCGTATCTCATCGATGCATTAGACAATAATCATGGACTCGCAAACAGGTTTTTCGCCATGGAGAAGCACTGGGATCTTCTTAAAAACAGGGTTGTTCTTCAGAAGCAGAGGACTTTTGTGGGTAACATCTTCTTCTATGAACTCATATGGAATGCCCTTTATTTTTAGAGCCCATATCACTCGGAAAACAAATGGTCTGGAGAACGCTCCAAGCAGCTTCACTACCTCCGCCATGACCAAGGGATTTGTATGGTGATTGTTCTTTACCTGCCATAGTCATTTATAGTGCTGATTTAATGAAAGAGTCTTGCTTGGGCAGTGGGCAGTACATATTTGCTTTTGAGGGCAGCTGGGAATGCATTTCAAACGGTATTTTTTAAAAAATTAATTTTTTATATTATTTTGATGATCTAAAGTTAAATTTATTTTTCTTAAATAAAAAAATATTATTTAACTTTAACAAACTTCCGACCATCAATAATTCTTTTGCCTTTGCTTTTGTGTGATGGGTCAGCAAATTCAGAAGAATTTAGTTAATGAAAGCGATATACCTCGAAAAGGAGTTTTTCTTCCTCCATTATTGATATATTTGCTTACATAATCATATTCATAAGCAAATATATATTTTATATTGATATTATCAGTACTGGACCAAAACCAGAGATCATCTAGAAGATGCTAAAACATAGCTCTTAAATATATATATTATTTTCCTTTTGTATGCTCAGAGTAGTTAGACGCGTGGGAGAGAAGTTTGAGTCTCTCTCCCCGATTATTTTTTCACGTCAATTCTCTGTCGAAATAAGACTTGTCTGTGGAGATTAGAAATGCAATAATTAATGCGATGCATGTCCTATCTTTTTCTATAGAAGTTTCTCAGCAATTTCTCACAGTTTGAGATTTACTTAATGTTTTTCCGGGTTAAATAAGCATTATTAATGTTAATAATGTTGACTATACAGACCATCTCCTGGACTTTGCTGTTTTGATAGACGCCATGCATGACGGTATCGATGCTAATCTTCTTTGGCACGCCTCTTGACAGCCCAGAAAGGTAAACGGAAGAACAGAAGGCTTTTTTTTTAGATTATCGTGGGTGTTTGGGTCAGTTTGCGCGTACCATGACTAATTCCATGGGCCCTGAAGTTAACAACTATGTAAGCTTCCAGTGGCCATCATATGAGCAATCAAGAATTCAAATCTATGACCATAAAAAAAGCAAACTTCTTAGTCTTAAGTTTTTACCATTTGACTACCACCTAGATGGTTACATAAGGGCATTTTAGTTGGACAGGGAGGGGTCTGCTGTGAATTGGACACACGGAATAGAATAACAGTGCTCATGAATTTGTATGTGGATTTCGTATAAACACTCAGCCAAAATTCATGTATAAACATGTATGGACCAAGAGAACGCTGGATGGATTTTTCTCCTGACCAGGGTTATCTAAGCCAGACCGTTTATGTTGTGGAGCCGATAAATTTTAATTAGGCTGCAAGCTTAGAATATCCAGTGATGTTAGATTATTCTGGTGATATCCATAAAACTTGTGATCATTGTTATTTGTTTTTCAATTTCTCCTTGTCTGTTGGAAAGACCAGTGCGTAGAGCCGGAGTAAATTCTCTGTAATCTATATGAAAGCAAGCTAAGCAGTTAAGCAGAAAGGAGACTCGCCATGGAATTGAGTTTTCCAATTTGTGCATCTTAGTTAGGATTTTCAAGGGCAATCTCAGCTTGAACAGAGGCGGCCATGGATAAGAGGGGGCATAAAAAAACCTTCGTCAAATCATGCAGCCTAACTTTGATTGTTCCTCTTCTAATTTTCCATTTATTTGGACAGCCAAGAAGAAAAGTCTGCAATAAAAAGAGAGAGAGAAAAGAAAAGTCTGCAATGAATAATATAAAGACCTCCTTTGCTGAACACAAGTCACAGTTCAGTTATCAGTGTGGTAGGTGTGAAGTTCTTCGGGTTGAGTCCAAGCCCATTCAGCCAGCGGGTTATCTGGGCGCCAAAACTGAAACCGCTGTCAATTTTTCAAGTAAAAAATATGAAAAAAATAAAATAAAAATAAATAAATGAAATATAATATTTAAGTCTTTAAAAACTCTTAATTTAATAATATTATTAAAAAATAAAATATTGACCACAAATAAAATAAAAAATAACGATTCAATAAAAAAAATACTTACCAATATTATGAAAATATATCTTCATAATATTTCAAAAACATTTCAATAATTTTATTTCTTAACAAAATAAAAATTAAATGTGAATAAGATAATTTTATAGAAAAAAATAAAAAAATACAATAAAAAAATTAATTATTGCTAACCTTTTAAATTATCATCTGGGTTAAAAAAATCATAAGGGTTAAAATCACAAAAATAAAAATATAAAAAATCTAAAATAAAAACAATAAGTGTTAACGATTGCAATAAAAATGAATTGAAAGACAACAACAAATTTTAGTTTTGAGAGTTAAATTAAAGAGACTAAAAATATTAATAAAAAAATAAAATAAAATAACCCAATACATTATAAACTTAAATTGAATAATGAAATTTAAAAAATGAAATTTTCATAAAAAAATCAAAACAAATTAAAAATTATAAAAATAAACATCAATCTTGAACATCAAGACATAAATAAAATTGAATATATAGAGTTCTTCAACTTGTTTTTTATACTAAAAAAACCTCCTGGGTATAAATCAAATAACTTATACATGCATCTAATTAAATAATTCAATAACTATTTTGTAAAGCAATGCCAAAAAAATCATCAACAATGGACAAAAATGAAATTAAGAAAACTAAGCTAAAAATAAAAATTAAGATATCTAACATTATAATAAAAGTAAATTATCTTATTATATCTAATGAATTCCTTTATCAAAATTAATTTGTAAAAGAAAAACACGTAAAATTTATAATATAAATCAACACACACATAAAATTTACCAAACAATAATTTAAAAAAAATTGCAAGGCTATACATATAAAAAATATTATAAAAAAATTATATTAAAAAATAATATATACAAAATTAAGAAAAAATCACATATAAATTATACCCATCTCTCTAAAAATTAAACACACTCAATATTATTTTAAAATTTTTTTAAAATATAAACCTAAAATTTATTTGAAAAAATATACTCAAATAGTGTATTATTTTTTAACAAACCAAAAATTCAAAAGAAAAAAAAAACAAGGCAAGCCCAGTGCATGGCCTAATAAAGCAACGATCCGCACACAAGCTTTTATTTAAAAAAAAAAGTTCAATGAGGTTAATAACACGTTGTCCATTCCAATTATATATATATATATATATATATAAGACACGGTATTTGCGAAACCTAGAATCCAACTATTATGGTAGTTAGAAAAATGAAGTCTTTTGTTTTTTCATTAGAAATCTTATTTTCAATCTATTTTGACTCGAAACATATTGAAAATACCGTTGAAACCTCATTAAAAAAAATCTATAATCTCCAAAAACTCAATAAACCACCGCAAAATCCAAAAACACCAGAAGCAAAAATTCTTCACTAGCATGAATTTGTTATTTGAGATGTTTTAACAGTAAACAAACATCTAAGCATCACTCTCTTTTTATATAAAATATTTTGACATAAAAATCAAATATTTTGATGGTTAGAATCTTTTTCATTGACAACTTTTTCCATTTAAGTTGGAATTTGATAATTTTTTCTCTTTTTCCTTCCAATAGAAAATGACTGGAAGAAAGAAAAATAAAGTTAGGTATCAAAATGTATTGTTTTGAAATTTAAAAAATTAATTATTTAATATCTAAAAAACATGAAAAAATTAAAATGAATGTTTTAACAAAACTTTTAATCTGCCCATTATATTAGGCGATATTTTCATTTTAGTTCACTATATTTCAATTCAATCTTTTTTAAAAAAAAAATTGTAATTAAAAGCTAAATATCAAAATAAAAATTACTAAAAACACGGTACTTCAATTCCAATGAATTATAAAGAAGTGTAAAATAATTCCAGCATATTAAAAGGAAAGTTTTTTTTGTTTATATATATATATATATTATGAAAGTTTTAAGCGGTTAGTTTATACATTAATTAATTCCACAAGATTTTAGAATTAACAACTAAATAAATTTTTAATAATTTTAAAATTTATAATACTCTAAGCTCATAAACTTTAAAAAATAAATTTAAAATTTAACCGATTATACTATAACCCTCAACATTAAAAAAGCTGATACTTTTAGTTTGCAGTTAATTAGTGATCAATGCAGATAGCCGATGGATTATTTGGTTAATAATTTTAAAATTTATAATACTCTAAGCTCATAAACCTAGAAAACAAATATAATATCTAACCAATTAAATTATACCTTTTAAAATTTACAATATAAATATTGATTTACTCTCTAGGGTATAAAATTTTAAATTTTAGTTTGGAGTTTTTTAAATTTATTTTACAATAAATAGTGAATATGCAGTTATATCCCTAAGGAAAACTTCAAAAGCCAGACAGGTTCATGACTAAGATGGTTTTTGTTTACGAGTATGTGGCGGTGTTTTAATTAGAATATAGTTTGTAGTTATTTAATAAAGAAAAAAATAAATTTATTATGTATGGATTTCACATAATTTTTACGGTCAAAACACAATTAATAAAAAATAAAAAATATTATTTTTCATTCATGATTTACATTAATTACACTGTTCGGTAAACAGTACAATCCACTACACTATTTACAGTGAATTGCACTGTTCATGTAAAAGTGCAATTCACATGCACTATTCATATTACACTGTTCATACAGGTTTTTTTTAAGTGTTTATTTAATTTTATTAATATTTTTTAAGTGTTAATTTTATTAATGTTTTTTAAGTGTTAATTTTATTAATATTTTTAAAAAACTAGTTTAAAGTGAATTAAATTTATTTGCACTATGGTGTT
>NW_011499881.1:607000-617270 GCF_000495115.2 Populus euphratica
TTATTTCATGATATAATAGGAGTAATTAATTCTATAATAGTTAAATTTAAAATCATCAATATTAATATATATTTTTAAAAATTATTTTATAACTTCAATTTCAAAAGCTTTTTTAACCAAACATATTAAACTATTTTTTTTTCAACTTCAATTTCAATCACGGTTTTAACCAAACATCTATTTTTTCAAACTAATTTCAACTAAAAGTACTTTTTATAAAATAATTTTTTTCAAACCACAACCACAACATTTACAACAACACTAAATACACTCTAAATGTGTCCATATCCACCACCTAAGCCAAAGGCTAGGCATGAATACGTTCAAAGAGTTTAACTTTCTACAAAGAAGTTAGTGTTTCTTGCAAGGAAAATAAATTCACACAGTGACGAACAAACCAAAAAAAAAAAAAACAAATTTATAGTATGAATTTTCAATGATATTTATTAATTTTAACATATTTTCAAGTAAAAAAATAAAAATTTTCAAAAAGTTAATCAGATTGTGATTTTCATTAATTTTAACATAACTTCAAATTTGTTTGAAATGAATCTTGTTTCTTTTCTTTGTTTTTTTGTTTGTTTGATGAATCTCGTTTCATCATCATGTGCACATCCGAGATTATTCAAGAATTACTACCAAATTACGATGTCCAAGTTAAATTAAAAAAATTCGGAATCAAAGTTAGGGCCCAAGTCAAGTCAATACTTGCAATAGAAAAAAATGTTTCTTGCATCCAAAACTTATTGCGCAAGCCAAGAGTCGCTATAAGAAGACTTTGGCACAGCAGGAGACTTGCATACTGATCTCATTGGAACGATGACAGATGTGAAGCTGCATGGTTTCTGGGCTAGCCCTTTTAGTTGCAGAGTTATATGGGCTCTGAAACTAAAGGGCGTGGAGTTTGAGTATATTGAAGAAGACCTCACGAATAAAAGTGAACTGCTATTGAAGTATAACCCAGTTTACAAGCTTATCCCTGTACTCGTCCATGGTGGCAAGCCAATTGCGGAGTCTCTTGTTATCCTTGAATACATCGAGGAAACATGGCCGGAGAATCCATTGCTACCGACAGATCCTTACGAGAGAGCCATGGCTCGGTTTTGGATTCAATATGGAGCTACCAAGGTAACGAGATCCATCTTCTTGTATATATTTTGTAACTGTTCATGAGGCCTACAATGTTTAATTTGATCTGGTAGCAGTCCTGGGAAAAAACAATTGATTCCATTCATTGAAGTTCCTCTGATTAAAGAAAACATTCCCGACAATGATAAGCTGCTACTCCATATGAAAGGTGTCAGGGAGAAAAAGATGAACAAGTAGCCTATATTATGCTTGTGGATGCGAAATATTCAATGTATGTCTCACCTTTTCGTTTCCATAATTCCATGGATGGTTTTTCTCTTGTAGCTGAGGTTGTTTTTCTACTGGAACACTCCATAATGGTTGATGCAGAGCTACTGCATTAAATTCCGGATTGGTGTATAAACACTGTTGTATTTCATTTATATTCCTTTCCATTTACTTTTTTTTCCTTAATCAATTTTATTAGAACAGCTCGGCAAGTCAACCTAATCATTCATCATCGATCATGAACTAACCACATCAGCAGAAACCAATTTTTTTTTTAAAGCCCAGAACTCGTTTTTATTTTATAAAAAATAATTAAAGCTTGTTTGATATTATAGTAATAATTAATTTTTAAGATATATTTTTATATCTTTTAAAATTTATTTTTGAAATTAAAAGGCTGAAAAAAATTTAATTTAAAATATTTTTTATACTATTAACAATAACAACAATAATAAAGATATAAAAGTATAATAATAATAATTTTTTAAAATAGTTTTTATTTGAAAATAATTTTTTAAAAATATTTTTGATATTAGTATATTAAAATAATATGAAAATAGTTAAAATTATTAATTTAAAATAAAAAATAAAAAAATTATTTTTTTTTAAACTTTTAAAATACAAACTTTTAAAAACAAAAACCTTAGCAAAACAAAAGATCTCACAGACGTCATTTTAAACGCAGTGGCATGTAATATTGTTTAGCAAAACAAAAGATCTCACAGACGTCATTTTAAACGCAGTGGCATGTAATATTGTTTAGCAAAACAAAAGATCTCACAGACGTCATTTTAAACGCAGCGGCATGTAATATTGTCCCACGCACCCAACCCCCAAAGTATAAACTCGTAACGTCAAACACCCCTCCCCCCCCCCAAAAAAAAAAAAAAAAAAACAGGGAGGAAACAAAGGAGGTCTGCTGGACCTGCAGCAGTGCTGCACCCGCAATGTTATTTGCGCACGCAACAAACAGCAGTCTTCCCCTCTCTCTCACTCCATCAAATCGGACCCCTTTTTTTGTGGTCCGTACACAAAAAGAGTCTAGGGTTTCCTCGTTCCTGACAATAAATTAAATTTCTAAATCCGGATTCACTCACCATTAAACTCTTGGAATTACATATTTCATTTAATTTATTTATTTTTGATCTGGATTCAATTTTCAGTTTCTTTCTTTTTTATGGTGATTGGTGAGAGCTACTCTTTGATGAGAAAAGAAAACAAATTGTGGACAATTTGTTAAATCGGATGAGCATTGGGGATTTCATTTTCTGAGGGGTAAATGGCGTCGGCTCGGGTGTTGCCGAGCTCACGGAAACTGGAGCATCTCGAAGCAGGAAAGCGACGGGTATGTTGAATTCTTTGATTGGTTGATTTCATGCAATTGATTAAGTTTATTTTGATATCGTGAATTTTCTTTTGCAAAATGTGCAGGAAGAAACATGCATGTAGCTATTTGGGCCACTGATTTGAGATTGTAATTAGATAACTGAGGCGTATTTTTTTTGGGAATTGAGTATTTTGTGGTTGTGATGAAATAAAATTATTTGTTCTCGTTACCTCTGTGCTCGTGATCCGAGTTAAACATGTTGCTGCGATTGCCTTTTTTTTGTGTGGCGGTAGGGGAGTCGATGTGTTTAATTTTTGTGAATATGAGATTATTGGATTAGAGAAAGAACGTAGAATTATATACTGGTTTTATTGTTTTTGAGGATTTTGTTATGATTTTAAGCATACCTGGTCTGGTTGGCGAGCCAGAAATAAAATGCAATTCTTTAAAGATGAAAAATTTGTATAACTCCATGATTAGTGCTTATTATACACAAACAAGTGGAAGCAGTCAGGAAAGACTAGAAACCAATTTTGTGATGATGATTTGGAGCTGAATGAGTTGGAATTAACTTTAAGCCAATGAAAGACATGATTCTCTTCATGCAACTCTTCTTCAGATGATTCTTGTGGTCCACTAGAATTCTTAGTGGTCAATCCTTTGGGGTAACATTCAATTGGGTTGCTTTTTAATGCTTTTGGTGTTGTGCCTTTTCATCTAAAAAGCACTTTTCCAAATACCTCCATTGCAATACAAAAAAACACACATTGTGCACATCCAATCTCTTTTTGAGACTCTGCTTTGGTGAGGGGTCTTTGATGGCCCTCTCAGGTTTAGAAGCAGAAGTTGTTTATTGCCCGTCACATGTTTCTATGTTTGCATTTATTTAGAGGTGCTTAGACTACATATTTGGCACTTAAGTAACATGCCCCTCATTTGATTAGCCTCCTACTTCTCAACCCCTTCCATTTTAGTGCTGTTGCTTTGTTTGTCATCTGATTAAAACATAAATTTTAACTTGTAAGAGGTTTTCCCTTTGTCTACGTGCTCTTTTGCAGTTGGAGGAGTTCCGAAAGAAAAAGGCAGCAGAGCGAGTCAAGAAAGTTGCATCCACCAGCCAACCTCATGCTTTGGATGTGAGCCTAGATCAGAAGCAATCATTAGAGACCGAACACATACAGCTAACAGATTCAGATGGAGTTGGCATGTCTGATGGACCTGGCAGAAATGTCGAACCCAATGGTGTATCTATGAACAATGGCAACCCAATTGATATTACAGAGAGAGTTGAAAAAAGTTCTTCACAAAATGCAGATCCTAATATTCCTTCTTTGAGTGAATATAGTACATTTTTCTCAGGTATAACACAGAAACACACAAATAATTATGATTCTAACAGGCATGATGCTTCAGGATTTGCTGGATCACCCAATGTTAAGTATGACCAAGAGACAGAAAAAATGAACAATGACTCTGGATTATATTCAAGGAGCAAACAGGGAACTGACCATTATATTGCCCGTAGTTTTCATGGCATAACTAGTGAATCTAGCCTTTATGGAAGGGAATTGTTCCAATCAAAAGTAGATGACACCTCTTTAAAGGATTCCGCGGTTATAAATGATAGTTCTCGTTTTCCTACTTCACTTCCAAGTTCTGCCAGCTTCGAACAGCAAGCCTTTAAGCCCATTGATAGTAGCACCCTTGCCAGTGCTGGTATGTCTCTTTCCTATTTTTGGATTGCATATTTTTTCCTGGACTTCCATGTCTGCTTGTTTGTATAAACAGCACATTATGATGTTTAACTTTATCAAATATTTTATTTTATGGGGAAAACTAAGTAAATTGTCACTTTCTGGTGTTTTACTGTGAACCCTCCTCTACCAAATACCAACCCGAGAGATTCTAATTCTGAAGTTGAGCAAGACACATGTTTCAATTATCCCAAAGAATTCTGATCTTGAAGAAAGAAATTTTAGCTTCACTAGTAATTTGCGTTATGTGCATGATACAGCTTTGCAGACATCTGAATCCACAGGTTTCAAATCAGATGCCAAGATCTCCTCGAATCATGTGCCTCAATATTCAGTCACATCTGAAAGCAATAAGAGGAGATCTCGTCCATCTTTCCTTGACTCTCTTAACGTGTCTAGATCGTCTTCTCAGAGTTCTTTCCGACATTCTGAACCAGAGAAGTCATTTATAATCAATACTTCAAAATCCAATGGCATTGATGCTCTAGGATCATCTGCTTTCCAGAAGCTGCCAGTGGAGACTGAAACTGCCAGGAATTTTTCAGAGTTGATGCCTTCAAGTATGCCTAGTTCATTTGATCATGCAACACCATTTTCAGTTTCGCCCGTTAATGGGGTCACTAATGCTAATGAGAACAGTATGGAGAGAAATCACGAGTTTTATTTGCCCAAGCAAAATGAAGATTTTTCTGCTCTGGAACAGGTATCCCTATTTTGTTTTATTTAATTTTCAGTGTATACTTCTTTCTTGGCTATTCTCTTTTTGGCTTTGACTTGGAAGTTTCTGAATTTAGCTTCTGGAAGTGCAATCTTTTGAATATTATAAAATCAAGTATCTAAGTTTCAAAACTTATTAAATATATGTTTGTCAATGACTTGGTGGTATCATGATGCACAAATAAGAAGTTCCCTAGACTATGTTTTGGGTCCTTTGAAATGCTATCCAAATAGAATGTGCGGAAAACATCCTATCCAAATGGAATGTGTGGAAAACATCACATTAAACAGCCCCTGCTTTGACAGGAGTGGTGGGAACAATAATACTAAACTTGATTGGAAGGAAGATTACATGTAGGAATTGCAGTCAAGGTACATTCCATGATGCAAATGAACCTTTTGCTTCAACATGTTTTTTGGTTGTTATAACTTGTTTTCCAGTGAACCATGAGTATACTATCAGATTTTGTTTCATCATGTTTTGCTGGTTATTATAACTTTTTGTTGTCACTTCTCTGAGATTATTGCCATGGATTCATTCCATTACAGTTGCAGTCTTTTTTCTGTTGGTCTTGTTATTGCAGCATATTGAAGACTTGACGCAAGAAAAATTCTCTTTGCAACGAGCTCTTGAAGCTTCACGTGCTTTAGCAGAGTCCTTGGCTGCTGAAAATTCATCATTGACAGATAGCTATAACCAACAGGTAGGCACTCAAAATCTGTTTCTGCTGTTCCTGCATTCTCATTCTTTTTAATGGTTAAAAGAGGATAAATATCTGTCGACCTTTTTGTTATTGCTGTAGTTCCTATCATACATTATTTAACATCTTATGTAGAAGAAAAATATGCCAAGTTGAATTTTTTTTAAGGATGGGATAATTTTTTCTTTGGATAGCTTCCGTGAAATAATGAAGGAAATCTAACAAAAGTCTTTTCTTTATTTTTGTTTTCCATTTGGCTAGTTAGGTTAATTATAAAATTTCAATTTTGAGTGAAACAGAGTTTTAACAATTGAGAAATATTATCGGGCTCTCTTAGGGATGTTGGGTTTATGCCTTTCTCATCTTTTGTATGTGTTTACAACGGTGTTTCTGTAAAGTTCTTATTATATTCTTTACTAGAAATTTCAATGTTTAACTTTGAGACTTGAACTTTACCGTTACAATGAGAATTTGAGATTGGAATTTTCATTGCTAAACCAAATATATCTCGGAATTTTTCATTGCTAAACCAAATATATCTCTTGATGTTTCGTATATATTTCAATTCCGAGTACAATATTTGTGGAACTTGAGATTGGAACCGTTATTGATAAACCAAACATCTCTATATGTTCTTTATACATTTCAAATCTGAATAGAGGATTTGGCTAGCTCTTTGTATGGATTTTGTTGTAAAGAATACACCACTTGACATGCACTTTAATGCAACATGTATTTTTGCATATAATTTTTCAGTTCCCTTGGATGCAAGTGGAAAAATATTTCCAGAAAGCTTAAAGTAGTTCATCATGAGTGCATAAATTGTGTTGTCAGGTTACACTATGTTTTGCTCATACCACAACATCAAAGCTGCTTGGTTGCTAGCTAGTTGGTTTGTGTGGACGTTGAAATTGGCATCCAGTTCCAGAATGTTATAGCAATTGCAGTGTTGTGGTTTCTATAATATGCCAGTGGCTGTTTGATTACGCCTGACACTTCTTTTGGTTTATTAATTTAATTTGTTATTACTTTCATTGGATTTTTCACTAGAGAGGTGTTGTCAACCAACTGAAATCTGATATGGAGCTGTTGTTTCTATAATATGCCAGTGGCTGTTTGATTATGCCTGACACTTCTTTTGGTTTATTAATTTAATTTGTTAATACTTTCATTGGATTTTTCACTAGAGAGGTGTTGTCAACCAACTGAAATCTGATATGGAGCAGTTACAGGAAGAAATCAAGGCCCATTTGGTTAGAAGTGATTCTCCCTTGCTTATAGCTAGTTATGCTAATATCCATCTTGGTATCTGTGGTCGTTTACATTTGTGTTGTTTTTATGCCCATTGATGTTATCAGGTGGAACTTGAGTCTGCCAAAATTGCATGCGCAAATGCACAGCTTGAGTGCAATGCTGCTGATGAACGAGCTAAGCTACTGGCTTCTGAGGTTATTGGTTTGGAAGAGAAGGTATTAAATTTTCTTTTTATTCTTGGCTCTTCTTCATTTTGCTCTCGTCTTTCAAGATGATAGTTCCAATCTTCCCTCACCTTTTCATTCTTGGTGAACAATATGTGATTGAAATGGAATATATTAATGAAGGAATGCAACTCAAGTTTCATTCGGACAGGATAGATGATAACATTGTTTCAATTGCATTTGACCCATTGTTTTTTGTCTTATGTGCATCTTTTTCATGGCTCACTCATAATTTTGTAACATTAGTTTCTGTCTACCAAGTAAATATCTCTCTATCAAAAATTGTTCTTTACTGAGGCACGGAAATTAAATTTTTGTGAAGTTAAACATTGAAATGCTTTATTAAATTGATGGAATGATAACACAATGTTCTAATCTTACTAAAACTGCACTACATTTGGGTGCTTTGAGTTTTTAATTTTCCAAATATGAAAAAGAATCTCTGCAATATATCAGTCAGTTAATGGTGTGGTTCCTTTTGATACCAATAACATGCAAATATAATATAGTGACTACACTATTGGCCTTGGCTACTTCTCTCTTTCCCTGAAGTTTGTTCTCTAACTTGCTTGTGTAGGCACTCAGACTAAGATCTAGCGAGCTAAAGCTGGAGAGGCAATTGGAGAGCTCACAGACTGAGATAACTTCTTACAAGTATGCTTTATCCTTTCTTGACTGAAGATGAAGGATTTGAGATGCACATCTTCAGTTTACTTGATCTTCTGGTAGTGTTTTTTGTGCGCATCTTTATGTTGGTGGACTTTTAATTGGGTTTGTAATGAAAAATGATATAAAGGAAAATTTTGTGCAACCAGCAAGATTTTGTTTTATATGAATTCTGGAACACTTATCCATGTAATTGGAGCTTAGCTATGTTGGGAGATAGCAGTAACCATTTTTTGGGAGATATGGATTCTGTGGTGCAAGCAAATCAACCACATTTCCATGATTGAATGAAATATGCATGCCTAAAAAAGGAAGGCTTTATCTTCAGTTCCAAAGGGACAAAATGGCAGCAGTTAGCCAAAAGTTTTCCCTTTAGGGTAGGGATTCTTGTTTTTTATATATTAATGATGTACATACCTCCGTTGAAAGAGAACCAAGGACAGGCATCAAGCAGACTAGGATGCCACACCTCCCACTCTCTTGAACTTGGATCCTGAAATAGATACTTAATTATCAAGATCATGAGCATCTGTTTTTTGATGTATATGTTGGCTAGAGGAGTGAAAATAGTTGTCGTTAGGGGTAGCTTGTTTGCAAAGCCTGTATGGTTTCTTATCTAGGTGCCATGTCTCTTTCTCTTTCATTTTCTTTTAAATCTAAGTTTTGTATAGTTGACCTAAATTTTCTTCCTCCCAAATAAATTTTACAGTCTTTTATATTGATACTTAGCAAAAGAGAAATTGAAACTCCTGTTTAGCTTGTTCCAGTATATTTCCCCTCTCCTTTTATTGGACAAAAAATTGCATTAATCCTATATCATCCTTTCCTGTTGCTTTTGTTTTTCATATGTTTTCTGAAATTAAAGAAGATTTGACAGTTGTTTTTTCAAATTGAATCCTGCAGAAAGAAAATGTCCAGCCTGGAGAAGGATCGTCAGGATCTGCAGTCGACAATTGATGCTCTCCAAGAAGGTAGCATCACCTTATTTTTGGTTCACTTTGGAAATTCTTATTGCTATATATATATGTTGACCATGCTAAAATGAGGTTTAAAAAGAGTGAGAAGTTAGAAAAGGGTGGGATGATGAACTGGATGGACTAATGCAAAAGAAATATTTGGTCTAATTCAAAACTGAAAAAAAATATGCCTTGCAACTTCATACCCAATAGGGATGAGAAGTGTATCAGATGGAAGAGACACCTCAAATAGATTTTTTTTCACCTTGTTTGGCTGAAAAGGGATAGGAATCACTGAGAAGACATTTCTCCTCTACCGTTTTGTATAGTATACTTGTGTTATAAAATTTAGAGAACTTGTTTTGTCTATAAAATTAAATTGAATCAGGAATGATGTTAAAAGAGGGACATTGTGCTGTAGATCCTCCTATATTTGCATGCACAAAGGGAACTGACACACAAACACACACACTCACACTCACACACAGTTCATCTTATAGTTCTCTAAAAACTTGTGACCCAAAACCTGTCTTAGCATACAGTGTGCCTGCATGTGTGTGCTTGTGCCTTGCTATGAGAAGGAAAACCAAGAAACTTACTTAAACTTCCTCAAACTATTTTGAAAGGACCTTTTTATTATTAATATGAAGTACAGCTATTCTATTCTTCTGTTGTCACTGTTTTCTTTGTAATCTAGACGTACAGTTATTCTGTTCTTCAGTTGTCATTGCTTTCTTTGAAATCTTAGATGATAACCATTCAAACTAGAGACAGGTTAATGAAAGATTTGATAATAACCATATTTTTTTTTCATGATATTTTATGATGCCATTGAATGCATATTTGCTGCATGGGATTCTGTAATCATCTCCATGTTGATTATGAAGAGACAGCATTTCTTAAAACTGGTATAGCTAATTAGTACTTTGTTCATCTTAGGAGGCCTTTTCAATTTCAAGAGCTCAGATAACTTTAATAACGAATATGATCTGCATAATTATTTTGCATGATTTCGGAGTATACTTCTTATGTTTTCTTTTTTAGTGCTACGTTTCAGATCAATTGATAAGTGGTATGGTGACTTTTTTTACAGTTCTGTCAGACAAGTCTTCCATCTAATAAGATTTATTTTTGGGTGAAAAAAATGAAATTATCAATTATCTCACATGTATTGCATATTCTTTTAATGTTTTCACCCAACTCATCATAATTTTTATGTCACAGAGAAGAAACTATTGCAATCCAAGCTTCATAAAGCTTCTGTAATCGAAAAGTCAGCTTGTGTTAGCAGGAAGGCAGAGAAAAAAAATGAAGC
>NW_011499881.1:617281-688013 GCF_000495115.2 Populus euphratica
AGGAATGCAGAGAAAAAAAATGTAGCAACATCCACGGAAGATTTAGGTAATGAGGGTTCTCTCTAACAGAATTGATGTTATGCTGATTGGTTCTTTCTAACAGAATTGATGTTATGCTGATCAGAATGCCACTGAATGGTGGATATTGTTGCTTACATGTTTCTTCATTAAAGTGGGAGAGAAGGAGGGGGGGAGGGGTTCTTCATTAACATAGGAGGAGAGGGAGTGAGGGGGGGGTTGTGATCTCATTTTTGGTGGTTGTCTTCTAAATGGAATGTTTTTGTTTTTGAAATGATGTTGTGATCTCATTTTTGGTGGTTCAGCCTTTTGTTATGTAAAGGAAATTTGAGAAATTTCACAACTATGTACCATTATGGGGCTGTTTGGGAACGCGTTTGAAACATCGTTTCCCCAAAATTTGATTTTGTTTTTGCTTAATTTTTTTTAATGATTTTGGATTGTTATAATGTGCTCATGTCAAAAACAATTTTTAAAAATAAAAAAAAATATTTTGATGCATTTCCGAGCAAAAAAACATTTTGAAAAACAACCACTACCACACTTCCAAAAAACCTCTACGTCAGCGCCCATTTCTTGGAGTGTGTTTAATTTACTTGCCAGCACAATTGGTCCTAAAATTTGTATATCCTCTTGCTTTCTGAATTTGTTGTATTCCTGTTTTTGCTTATTTACTTTATCTGTCAATCAGAGATGGATAATTAGTTTAAATGCTTTGATAGACTTTGTAGAGACAAAAATTCGGATACTTTGTTTGTGTGCTTTTGTTAAATTTTTTGCTGCTTCCTTGAGACCTATCGATCTCCATGACCTCCTGGAAACTGTGGGTAGGAGTTTTTAGCTTAAGTAGACGAACAATATGGGATTTGATCAGGATTTAGCCTCATTAGTTGATGCTAAAACATTTTTTTTGTTTCCTAATCATAACATTCTGAGACGGATAAATTTTACATGCTAGAGATGTACGGGGTCATCTATTTGTTCTTGTTTTCATCTATAGTTTATCCTTGATGACTATGCTTGAGCTTCAATTTTTGTGCTGGGCATTGGTTTCTTTGTGCATTCTCTTTTTCATGTAAGACCATTGTACAACTAAGCCGTTACAGAAAATATACTGGTTATTGCCTTATTGCAGCAAGTACCTCTGCAGTTCGTTCTTTAAAGTCTTTTCCTTTTCCTATTATTCATGGTTTCCTTCTTCATTTGAATTGCAGGTGATATCCCAGAGACTTCCAGCCAGGAAACCCATGATGCTGCATCATTTCCTGGAAATGATGCCTCTGATTTTCTCAACCTACCTGGCAGTGGTCAGTTGAATCTTCAAGCTTCATCTGTGTATATTCCACCAGATCAAATGAGAAGGATTCAAAACATTAACACAATAATATCCGAGGTATGTTTTTTATGTTCTGTCAATCCCTTGCAAGCCTAAGCGCTCTAGGCATTTGGCAATTTTTTCCCCCTTCTTTCCTGTTAAATAATGAAAGAGCTTATGAAGTGACTGAATAGAATACATAAATGTAAAGTCTCCAATGGTCCTCTTTTGGTACAGCTTGCATTGGAAAAAGAAGAGTTGGTGCAAGCTTTGACATCCGAGTCATCTCAGTGCTCCAAGCTAAAGGTAACTCTTGAGCCCAAAATGAACATGGAGTTAACATTCTTGTAAGAAAAAGTTTTTGTTGGACGTGAACCTATTAATTGCATAATTTTATAAGAAGTGCATGGAAGTAGCCTGGGCAAGGATTTTAACTATATTTAGTTTTGAGAAAAGAGGGGAGGGTCTTGGTCAATTTTAGTTTGTGTATAGAAGCAGCTGTTTCTTGTTTACTTCTAGTTTGTTTGTGTTGGAATCTTATTGTTTATAGTGTTTGGTACCTTTCCTTTCCATTGAGCTCTTTCAGGTTCAGATGATTAGGGACTAAATGCTTGGTGAGGATTTGGTTTCTTTGTACAGGAAAAAAGAGATACAGGGTGAATTGCTCAGTAAGGTTTTGGGTTTTTGATGAAAGGAGCAAAAACTAAAGAGCTTTTAAAGGGGAAGAGTCTGCTCTCACCTCTTTGAAAGATTTTTGGATTACAACTTTTTGGGTTACTGAGTAGTTTTTGATCTCGTCGATCATAAATTTTGCAATAAGTGGCACTATAAGTTGTCATTGAACTGTTTTTTTTTTTTTTTTTCGTTCTTGAAAATAGGTGGTACCTCCTACATTATTTGGATGTTCAAACTTATTTCATGCTAAAAGATTTTGAAAAAAAAAAAATGTATATTATAGGACAGACACTTGTGAAGGTATGCCCACTCCCAGAATAGTGGAAGGGGGTATTGTTTTGCTATAGATGGTATGTACTTGAAGCTGTTTCTGGTGTATTTTACACATTCTTGGAATCAATGTCTCACTAGATCAGGAAATGGATATGGATTAGAAATTGTTAAGGTTGGTGAGTGTGTTATTCTAGTGATCTGGTCCAAGTCAAATTATTTTATGAATAATCAAATGTGTTTTTAGTATTGATTGATTTCCAGTTCTGGATGCTGATGTAAATCCAATTTTTTTCTTCTAGTTTTCTTATATAATTTATTGGGATTTTTGTTTCGAATAAATGAAGGATTTAAACAATGAATTGTCGCATAAACTTGAGATTCAAACTCAAAGATTAGAGCTTTTGACTTCTCAAAGTATGGCCAGCGAAAATATCCCAGCTAGGTTACCAGATTCACATGCGGTGCAAGACAGCACTGCATATGCAGATGAAGGTGATGAGGTATGAAATCTAACACCAAATATTATAAATATTGTTGTAATTATTTGTAGAGTCAGTAATGTCTGATTAGAGTGGAGAAATTGCGTTTTTCTTTTTTGTGTTAATATTGTAAGTGGCTCTTTGGAGAAAGGATGGAAATTAACTCATGGGAGGTAACAAGGCAGGGCAGAAAAATAGTACATGTTGGAAGGGATCTTTCTTTGGGCCTATCCATCGAACAAAACAAAGGAAGCATCCCATCCCCTCTATCCCATTTATTATGCCTCCATCCTGAACTAACATGGTGTTAAGAGATGTTCTTTAGGAAATAAAAGGTTTTTTGCTCCCAATTACTGGTCGCTGATAAATATGTCATTTTTGCCCCCCAAATAGGTGGTGGAAAGGGTTTTAGGGTGGATTATGAAGCTGTTCCCTGGAGGACCATCCAGACGAAGAACAAGCAAGCTGCTTTGAGACTTGACAGGATCACTCATCAAACCAGGACGCTGCGTTTCTATTTCTGCTGCTGCTCCCCTTATTATGGCACCTCAACGGAGGTCGTAATTTGTATATTTTGAGTCAGTTATACTACCATCCATTCTTTTGCAACCCATGAAAAATCTGTTCTTGGGCGATTCCCATTGATGGGAAATCCAGTTGTCATTCTTTGGCGTATGACAATTAGGAGACCTCTGGCTGTAATTTTGTGTAGTGAGAAACTTTTGCAGGGATATCTTTTATATATCATGGAAAGTTAGTATAGAATTACAGACAGTGACGATTAACTGTAGTGTGAATTTGTTGTTTTCAGTTTCTGCCCGCATTTATTGTATTCAAGAGCAAACTTACGGCTCAAACCCCTGGAAATGATACAAATGATTTTGCATCCTTTCAATTTCGGTTGTGTTTGAAATTGTCATTCAAAATATGTATTTTTTATTTAAAAATATATTAAAATAATTTTGTTTTTATATCAGAACGCTAGAAAATTTAAATTCATACAAAAATTATTTTAAGGAAAAAGAAAATTTCAAAAACAAACACCTAATTGCATTTTTTACACTGCAAACGCAAAAGGTGAATGATTTTTTACACAGCTTCTATGATATTTCTGATACAAGGTGAATGATGGTTTGTTGAATGGTATTTAAATTCGGAAAATTTTAATGATGATATAACATGTGAGAAATCCTAAAATACATCTAATTATTAGATTCGAAACAGTCGAAACTCTGCAAAAGAAAAGAAAAAAATCAAAAGTCTAAATACCTAATGTAAAAATCAAACTCTGCTCTATAATATAAAACACAGTTTGGTGTATTACCAAGCATCTAATTGCATTTTTTACACTGCAAATGCAAAAGGTAAGGTTAAACAAACACACCCAATGGGTGCAGAGTGGGAAATTAGCATTCAAAATAAAAAAAAATTGATAAATTATCATAAGAGTAAAATTTTTTGGTGAAATAAAATATTTTTGAATCTCATGATTTTCAACCATAATATTTAATTACATATTATATTTCTGAAAGTGTTTAAAAGAAAAATATTTACAAGAAAAAATGAAGATAGGAAGAAGACAAAAGACAATAAATATTGTATTTGAATTTATTTCAGATTGAATGAAAAACTAATTGAATACATGCATTACAATCATTACACATATATATCTAAATGAAGAAAAATAGAATTGCAAACTTCTAACATTAAATGATATTATGATCTGTTAACATGATAATAGATTAACTAACTTTTAGAAACTAGGATAACAACTAATTAGTTGCATGAGAATTAGAATTAATAGAAACAAAAAAAAAAATCTTTGATAGCTCTTGAAGCAATTTTCAACACTCTTCCTTGTTTTAGGAGCTGTAAACTCCAATATTTTGTTTTAAAAACTCAAACCTATTTACTAGAAGTGCTTTAGCAAACAGATTAACCAATTGATTTTCAGACTTGCAATAAATCAATTTAATATCATCATTTTTCTGCACCTCTTTTAAAAAATAAAGTTTGATGTTAAAGTGTTTTGTTTTTTTTCCATAAAACATTAGATTATGAGAGATTGCTATAGCTGCTTGATTGTCAACTGAGATTTCAGTTGCTTCTTCTTCTTCCATATATAAATCTCGTAGTAACTTCTGAAGCCATAATGCTTGATTAACTACAGATGTGGTTACAATGAACTCTGTCTTTGTAGTAGATTAAGCCATGATGTCTTGCTTCTTAGATGAACATGAAAATATTGCAGATCCTAGATTAAAACAGAATCTAAAGGTGCTTCTCATGTCATAAGTGAATTCACCCTAATCACTGTAAAAAAAAACCATGTAGTTTTAACTCTTGACACTTCAAAATTTTAACACCGAAGCTGCATGTTCCTTTGATATATCTTAGAATTTTTTTGGCTGCTCTCATATAAATTTTGCTTGGACAATGCATAAAACGAGATAAAAGACTTGTTGCATGAAGTATGCCAAGTTGGGTTACTGTTAAATACAACAAACAACCAATGAAGCTTCTGAATTTTTCATCATCTACTTTTAGTAGTGCCATCTTCTTTGCTAAATTTGTCCTTTTGATTCATTGGAGTAACTGTTGGCTAGCAATTCTTCATATGGAATTTATTCAAGATTTCCCTTGAATATTTCTTCTGGCAAATGAATATTTCTTCTTTGCTTTGCATGATTTCCATTCCCAGAAAGAAACTCATGAGACCAAGATCGGTCATTTCAAAAACTTGCATAATCTGCTTGAATTTTTCAACCTGCACTGTATTTCTTCCTATCACTAGAGATCATCAACATAAAGTGATATTATAAGCACATCATTATTGATTCTCTTCACATAAAGTGTTGTTTCTAATAAAATTTTCTAAAATCCAGAACCTGTCAAATAGTCATCAATTCTATCATACCAAGCTCTAGGTGCTTGTTTCAACCCATAGAAAGCCTTTTTTAATAGATAAACTTTATCTTTTTTTCCTTGAATCACAAAACCAGCTGGCTACTCAACATAAATTTCTTCTTATAGAATGCCATTTAGGAAGGCTGATTTAACATCTAACTGGAATTCTTTCCAATTCTTGTGTGCAGCAACAACAAACAAGAATTTAATGGTGTACATCCTTGCTACAGGTGCAAACGTATCTGAATAATCAACACCATAAATCTGAGCATACCCTTTAACAACCAACCTAGTTTTATACTTGTTGATGGTGCTATTTGTATTTACTTTAGTCTTGAATATCCACTTCACACTAAGAATGTTTTTGCTTAGTGGTCTGTCAACTAGTTCTTATGTGTAGTTCTTCTCAATCATGGATATCTCCTCTTGAATTGCTTTTTGCTATTCTAGGTTTTGTTTTGCTTCTTTATAGCCTTCTAGTTCGAAGATAGCCACATTGCTCCTTTGATAAATATCATCAAGGGATCGGGTGCCTCTAATTGGTGAATCATCAAATGATTCATCATGCAATAAATATGTTAGCTGCACATTTCTTGGTGAGTTTCCCAAGTCCTATTATTCTTCTTCATGGAAATGGAATCCCTAGTAATAACTATCTTCTGAGTTTAGTGATGATAAACTTTGTAAGCTTTAGAAACATCACTGTAGCAACAAAGATTCCTAGCATTAGTCTCTTGTCAAGCTTGTCCCTTTTGATTTGTAGAACATGAACAAAATAACTAATGCCAAAGATCTTAAGAAAACTTAATGAAGCTTTGTAGTTATACCAAACTTCAAAAGGTGTCTTTTCTTCCAGCAATTTTGTTAGAAGTCGATTTTGAAGGAAGACAGCTGTGTTAGCTGCTTCTGCCCAAAACATCTTTGGCAAATTCTTTTCATATAGCATGCATCTCACAATCTCTATAATGTATCGATTTCTCCACTCACTGACTCCATTCTGTTCAGGAGTGTAGAAGGTAATGAATTGATGTTTAATGCTAGCTACTTCACAGTAGAGATTGAATTCTGATGAAGTGTATTGTTTACCATTATCTGACCGAATGGATTGAATTCTGCAGTTGCTTTTATTCTCCACATTCTTCTTGAATCGTTAAAAAATACCATCTATTTCTGACTTGTATTTCATGAAAAAAATCTAGCACATTTTAGTAAAATCATCAATAAAGACTGTAATATTGACTACCTTTTATTGAAGGTGCACTAAGTGGACCTAACAACATTTGTATGAATCAATTGAAGTTTCTGCGTAAACCTTCATGTTGATTTTAGAAACGGTTTTCTATTTTGCTTACCAAGTTGACAAACAATACAATTTAGCAGCAGATCAGTAAAAGAAGGCACTCCTCTTGCATCTTCATGCTTGTTCATACTAATCATTCGTTGTTGATGACAGTGACCTAGTCTCTTATCCACACTTCCATGTCATTCAACTTTGTTGGAAAGGTTGTGTGCTCCTTCTTAAATAGTAAAAATAAAAAGCTTTTGCCTCTTATTTTGGCTTGCAATATTTTTTTTTCTAGCAGTATAAAAAATATAGCAAGATTGAATTTTGAAAACCATTTTCATGCCTTCCTCTATTAATTGTCCAACACTAAACAAATTCCGATCTATATCAAGTACATAAAGAACATCAAAAATAGTTTTGTACCTGAGTTGGTAGTGATGACAATCGTTTCTTTTCTCTTTGCCGCTATACAATCACCATTTTCAATTCTAACCTTTACAACTTTAGTAGTTTGTAAAGTTCTAAAGAGACACTTATTAGAAGTCATATGACTTGTGCACCCACTATCGATTAGTCAGTGATCTGAGGAAGTCTGGACTGAAAAATATGTAGCTACAAACATTTGATCTTCATCATCTTGACTGGTAACTTGAACATCTTCATCTTGTTTGTGAAATTTTGTTCTATAGACGATTGCTTCAAGTCTCATTTTATTACATTTATTGCACTTTGCATCAGGTCTGGTCCAACACTTGAATGGTGGATGACCTAACTTGTTGCAGTGTTGACATGGTGGAAAGTCTCTATTAAAAAACTTTTCTCTGTTCTGGAATTGACTGATAGTAGTCTTATTACTGCTTGAAACCTGATTCTTTCCAAAGAAATTCTTCTTATCAGAATCGGGATACTTTGCTTGTAAAGTTATTTCAGTAACATGATGTTTACTTCATAAGTCTCCGTTGCTCTTGAGCCTGTAAAGCATTTATCAATTCTGTCAAGGTGATCTTGGACAAATCCTTTGTATTCTCCAAGGTGGTTATAAATGCTTCATATCTTTTAGGCATAATTACAAGAATTTTCTTTACAATTCTGCAATCAGATAATTCTTTACAATTTTGTGCTAGGTAACCTCACCTTATTGACAATTCCAAGCAATTTGTTTGAATACTCTTTGATGGTCTCATAATCCTTCATTCTCCGCAGTTCAAATTCTCTTATTAAATTAAGACTTTGCATGCTACGAATTCTTTCATCTTGCATACTCCTTTAAATAATTCCAAACATATTTTGCTAATTTAAGAGATATAATCCTGGTGAATATTGTTGTGGAAACAACTGCAAACAAACAAGCTTTTGCTTTTGATTTCCTTGTTTTTCTCTCTTTATGATTTTTTATTTGAGCTACTATTGTATTATTTGGTAAATGATGAACTTCATAATCTTATTCAATTGCTTCTTAAAGATCCAACGCCTCCAAATAAGTTTTTATTTTTACTACCTAGAGTTGATAATATTCTCCATCAAAGATAAGAGAAGAAATATGAGAGAAACTTGTTTCAACCTCCATTACATGTCCTTTTAAGATAATAGCTTATACCAAAGAAAAATATTTACAAGAAGAAATAAAGATAGAAAGAAGAGAAGAGACAACAAAGATTGTATTTGAATTTATTTCAAATTGAATGAAAAACTAATTGGATGCATTCATTGCAATTGTTACACACACACACATATATATATCCAAACGAAGAAAAACAGAAATGCAAACTTTTAGCATTAAATCATGTAATGATCTGTTAACATGATAACATATTAACAAACTTCTAGAGACTAGTACAATAACTTATTATTTGCATGAGGATTTGAATTAACAGAAACAGAAAAATCTTTGTCAGCTCCTTCTTTGATAGCTCTTAAGCAATCCTCAACAATTTCTATATCAGATAAAATATTACAATTATGATATTTATTAAATTGAAGATTAATCCATCAATTAATTTGTAATATTCAGCTAAACCACCGCGTTTTAAAAATAAAAATAAATTATGGGCGATGGTATGAAGGCATGCTTTCTTAGAAGTCGGCTAATTTAGCTAAACTTCTGGTAGCATTAGTATTCAAGTGATTTGAATGTTTATTGTTTGAAGAGCATATTAGAACTATAGTTGGATAACAGTGAAAATCCATGATCACTACTTGAAGCATCAGGTCGTAAAATACGAGGTTCATGATTTATGCTCTCTCTGTTGGCTGGGTTTTTGACCTTTTGTATTAGTGATGTGCAATAGACAGCTGGTGGCAAGCTTCCTCTTTTCCGTGGCGTGGGTGGCCAAGTGCAAGGCTTGACTGACATCATGTGCTGGAAGCTTCTACTTTCATTTCTTTTCCCTGTTTTAACTCGAACTATTGTAATGCACAGTGGTTTCTTGAGCTGCAGCGTTAAGATCTGTGGAGCAATATTTGAACTTGGACAAGCTTCTGGGCACCAACTGTGGTAATCAAGAGCTATATATATATATATATACATGTGTGTGTGTGTGTGTGTGTGCGTGCGGTTAGTTATTATATGAATTCGAGGCTGTCAAGATTGTTTTACTTTCTGGCCATCAAGCCCAACCCTGTTATCTGCTATTCAAGGAACAAAATCACGCATTTCTGGAGCGGCTATGAAATTATGTTTGGTACAGCTTAATCAATTGCAAACACAGCTTACGAGCACTATCAGAAAATTGCCTGATTGATTAGTAAAGAGTGTGTTACAAGATTTAAAACTCCATTTCGCAGAGCTGGTGAGGGAGCAGGCCTTAACATTTCTTTCTGATTTAAGTTAATGCCCTATCCTAATGGTTTGATGATACTTGACATGATCTAAATTGCAGGTAACTCTCTTATTCAACAGTGGATAATGAAACTCGAAAAGGGCTTGACACGTTTCTAGAGGCTGCCAGTGATAAACCAGAAAGTGTTCACTAAAAAGGTTTGTGCTGGTTAATTATATGACCTGCATAGATTTGTCTTCTTAAAATGAATTTCATATGAGCTCTTTAAGAAAAAGATTTTACATCCCATGGGAAAGAACAAAATACAAAATTAAGAGATTTCTTTGTATCCGTGGGATATTCATGTAGACAATATATGAGCAAGTTGTTGTATAAAACAACTGTATCAGCATGCCTTTTACTATTTGGATGAACATCTTGTTATTATGATATCTATTTTCCATTGTTAAGAGAGGAGAAAAGAAGAAAGAAGGAAAATACTATTCATCAATCTCTTTTTAAAGGAACTGATTTGTTATGTGGGAGAGTATGGTGGTCTTACACACACAAAAAGCCTCGTCTCTGAAGAAGAGGAGAGCGACCTCGCTTCTGACCAAACTTATATGTGCGTGTAATGATCAGCTCTACGAAGCTCCCATTGCACTCTGGAAGCTTGTAGCATTGGTCCTGATAAACCCCAATTTATTGCTTCCTCTGTACTGAAAATACCTATTCCTTCAACTCTTATATATATATATATATATATATATAAACACAGACAAACACATGGCGTCCGAAGCTTGAGTTCTTTGTTGTCCATTTGAAGCACTTGGATGGCCATATTGAAGAGGTTGCACATTCTCTCTATGTTCTGCTGGGCCCAAGTCTCACAATTCATGCTGTTTCATGTCTTTCGAATATGTACTGAAGCAGGTTCCCTATTTCTGTCTACCAGCAAACGAGTTAGCTGATTGTATTGCTCCATCTTGCTATAGGTGATTTACCCGTCTTAAGAAACAGTGTTATTGGACATACTTGATAAATTGACAGGAGCAAATGAACAAAATTTCATGTCATTGGTTTATCGGGAGAACAAAAAAGGTCCTTATGCACAAGTTGATGGAAATGTATAAGATGATAGTGATTGCCTTTACTATTTGTCCAATTTCTCCTCTCTCCATTAACAGGATAAAACACATTCTCTCTTCATGAGGTCTGAAAGTGGAAAATGCAAAATACATGCTTGCAAATTGCTCACGCATACAGGACTCCATGTATTGCTTTATTACAACTTGTTGGCAGTGGTTAATTAACGTCTACTATTAACAATATACTAAAACGCGTGGGGAAAGCACTGTAGCTTCCCCACGCCTTTTAATAATACTTATATATATAATAATAATAATTATTATTATTATTATTATTATTATAATATATATTTTTTCGTTTCATTTTTTTTTATTTTTCTGTTTTTTTGGTTTTTTATGCCTTTATGAGTTTTTTTCTTTGTTTTTTTCTTTTAATAAATTTTTTTATTTAATTTAGTTTGTTAATGAATCCTGAGTTTGACTGGTTAACCTGATTTGACGAGTTAACCTGAAATTTTATTTTTTTTTACTTTTTTTTAATTAATTTTTTTATTTAGTTTAGTTTGTTAATATTAAATTTTTTTCTATTTAATTATCGGATTTTCATGACACTTATCCCACACTTGACAGGTTAACCCAATTAATTATGGGTTAACCAGTCAATTTTTTTTTATTTAGTTATCAAAATTTCATGACGTGAATCTAAAGTTTGACGGGTTAACCTGGTTTGAAAGATTAATCCAGTTAATTCAATTTTTTTTTTCTTTATTAGTTTTTTTTAGAAAGAACTGTAGCTTCTCACGCCTTTTAATCATACTTATATATAATTATTATTATTATTATTATTATTATTATTATTATTATTATTATACTATATATATATATATATATATATATATTCTTTTTCTTTTTTTTTCTTCTTTTTTCTTCTTCTTTTTTTTTTCTTATATATATATATATATAATTGTTTTTTTTCCTTAATGGTTTTTTTTCTTCTCTTTTTTCCTTTTAATAAATTTTTTTGTTTAATTTAGTTTGTTAATGAATCCCAAGTTTGACGGGTTAATATGATTTGATGAGTTAACCTGAAATTTTATTTTATTTTTTTTCTTTTTAATTAATTTTTTTCATTTAGTTTAATCTATTAATATTAAATTTTTTTCTATTTAATTATCAAACTTTCATGATACGTATCCTAAATTTGACAGGTTAACCTAGTTTGAAGGGTTAATCTAGTTAATTCAGATTTTTTTCTTTTTCTTTATTAGGTTTTTTTTCTTCATGTTGGTTTTTTTTTAATTAATCTATTTAATTATCATACTTTTATGACACGATCTTGCAGTCAAACCCACATTCAAGGCTCTTGGGTCTAATGTTACAACCAGACTCATTTAACATATAAGTTTAATATTATTAAAAATATTACTCTTAGATTTAGTGTTGCAGCTAAATCAAAGGCTCTTGGATATATCTTTACAAAAATACATAACACTCTTAGATCTTAGCATTTTTTAATATTTTTTATGCAAGAAAAAAAATAATATGTGGCATATGCCTTTGTTTTTTTTTCTTTTCTTTTTTAAGCCTTTTATTGTGGACTGCACAGTGCAATCCACAATGAAAAAACTAATACCTTTAGTTTTTTTTGTCTTTTTTTTTGTTTGGTAATTATTCTTTTAATTTAGTTTCTTAATTTTAAATTTTTTCTGTTTAATTATTAAACTTTCATGACATGGATCCTAGGTTTGACCGGTTAACCCGATTAATTTAGATTATTTTTCTTTTTCCTCATTACTTTTGTTCTTCCGATTTCATCTTTTAGTATTGTATGCAGTCCACGGTGAAAAAGCTAATATCTTTAGTGTTTTTTTTATATATATTTTTCATTGTGGACTATAGAGTACAATCCACATTGAAAAGATTGATGCTTTTTTTTTAATTGATTTTTTTATTTAGTTTATTGATATTAAATTTTTTTCTATTTAATTATCATACTTTTATGACACAGATTTCAGGTTTGAAGGGTTAACTCAATTAATTCATATTTTTTTTATTAGTTTTTTTCTTCTTATTAGTTTTTTTTTCTTTGTTTTGTTCTTTTTAATTAATCTATTTAAGTATTATACTTCTATGACACGACTTTGCAGCCATACCCATATTCAAGACTATTGAACTTGATATTACAGCCAGACCCGCTTAAACTTGAGTTTGTCAAATTTAATATTATTATAAATATTACTCTTGAGTTCGGCATTGTAGTCAAAATATAAGATTCTTGAATATAACTTTAAAAAAAATTCTAATATTTTTAAATTTTAATTTTTTTAATATTTTTTATATAAAAAAATTAATCACGGTCATATAACTAATAAATATCAGAACCAGTAGGAATGGGCTATTGATGGAGCAAGAAGGGATATAATATGGTGGCCACCCCATGTGTTTTTCTTTCTCGATAACCATGCTGTCTAGGTATGAGGTTACAGGACAGTGAGAACCTTATAAATTCTAGTGGAATTGGACAGGAATATAGCTGTGGTTTTTAATGTTGTAGTCTAGAAGTAGTACAAGTTCCAAACTGTCAAATCCTTGCTTCTGTAGCTTAAAACATGTTGACAAAAGGTTGCTGAAGATAGTGCATCTCCTCTCGGAAGATCGAAATTGACCTATAAAAGTTTTTTTCATCAAGAGTTTGTGGTGGTGAGGAAATTTCAGATGGGCCATTGAGTTACTTTTGCACACGTGAATCATGGGTACTCATATGGGTTGTTTTCACATTTACTTTTCAATATTTTTCCTCTAATATTATGGTATACTTCTTTGCAATGTTTTGGCTGCACATGGCTGCTGGTCTTGCCGGACTACATTAGCAACTTGGCTGCGAGATGTTTGGTTCTCTCCTTGATTATAAATTCAACAAGGTAGTGGTTCTGGTATTGGTGCTGTGGTGCAAGATTTTTCTTTTTTCAGCAGCATAAAGGTCGTTTACACATAAATTTCTCCATGCAAGTTCATAAGAAACCTAGGCTTCTAATCATCCCTAAATCACATGTCCCTCCTCGACTCTCGTGTCTTTAACGAACAGTGCTAGGCTTGAAAGAGGGAGTTGGTGGACGGTGCTTGGCATATTAAATTAGGATTCAGAATCATTGAACATAGTTGAATCTTCCTCCAAATGGAAATTGAGCCAGTACGGAGGCAAGAATCACATGGCATTGCATACAGTGATTTGCAGTTTCATAAATTGGTTAAAATTTGCAGTCATGTTCTTTCACATTTTCGATTAGAACAACATCTGCATTTCCATACTGTTCTCATTGTGGGCTCTCTCAATCCATGTGCAAGGCTCTTTCATTCCTGCAAAAACTGTTCAGGGGCAGGACAATTCTGAAGAGATTTTGCAATTTGTGATGTTGCTGGTTTGATGGACCTGGGCCCACATTATTTATTGGGCTGCGGTGGACCAAGACCGGAGATATAGCCCATCAGCTGTATTCATTTCCAAGAGTGGACCAGAGAGAGGAGAGTACTAGAAAGAATTGTCGTTTCCATTTGACTTGGATTATTAAAATACACTGATACAAAAGAATTCCTCTGAACCAGGGGAAAAAAATTAAATAAACAAGTTCATTCCACCAGTAAGCCTCATCTTCCTTCGTACAAAAAAAAAAAAAAAGCCCAATTATTTGCAGATCTTGGGTTTTCCTGAGGAGAGGGCTACAGCTATTTTTCATTGTTCTTGTGCTCTACGTTGTTTTCTGCACAAACTGATCTCACTTCTTTTCGACAAGTCCCTGGACTCAAGAAATGAAGAGACGCAGAAATCTTGTGACTTCAGAAATGTGAAATGCATCTCCTATGGCGAGCTGCCACGGTTATCTTTTTTTGCATGGTTTCTTCTTTCCAGCTCTTGGCAATGTCAAATGCTACGCTAATAGCATCTAGAGATGCACCAGAGAGACCTCTCTTTGTGAAGCCGACTGCATAAAGCCCGGTATTGCCTTTCCATCCATTAGGGAACTGATTTTTGGGAATCCCATCTTCGGTAAAGAACTCATTCTCCTGAGAATCACAAATAGTACAAATATGTCAGGTTAGCCCATTGATCTTTCCTAAGTAGAAGAAAAAATAACTCCTCGAGTTGCATAGATCATATTGTCTTTGCGCAGAGGCAATGTCTGAAATTTAATTTTCCCCGCAAGGAATCATGGTAACGAACAAAGGGTCAAAGAAACAGAACCCCATTACCTGAGAGAGATACCAAAAAAAGGGGGAAAAACAGAGTATCAGAAGCAGCAGCAAGCTGACATGCTCTGATTCATCTGACATCTCTAATTCATCAATGTCCCCTGTTTATGTCTGTCACGGGTAAAAACATCTAGGCCACATTTTTTTTAATAATAAGAGAAAAAACTTCTCAACTACAATTATTTTTATCAGATTCTGGTCTATGTATAAGACAAAAAAATAAACCTCTGAAAAAACCAGCAATCGGACCACAGTTTTCTAAAATTTCTGAAACACAGATGTCTTTGATCAACAACTAAGACACGCATGAAAAAACAATTGCAACTTCCATAACTGTCGTGTAATAAATCCTAAAAAGCAAATCATTGCCTCACCTTTAGCCATGAAGGTACATTGCTGCGATACCCAGTTGCCAGAATTACAGCATCGATTTGAAGAATTTCACCATTAACTAGCTCAGCTTTTCCACTAGAGAATCTCTTGATTCCAGGGACAACCTTGATCTTACCAGATCTTATTTTTTCTAGTGCACCAATGTCCAATACTGGGGTTTTTCCATGAGTATTCTTGAGCTGTAAAGGTCCTAAACATGGCCTTGTCAAACCATATTTTTCAAGATTTCCGAGAATTAGCCTGGCAAAAATTAATAATATCTTATCGACCATCCACAGTGGCAGCCATTTCATCATAGTTACTGCCAACTCAAATGTTGATCTCCCAAGAATTTCCCTAGGCAAGACATGAACCTGTAGAGTATTACAGTAATTAATTAAGAACTAATAATCGTTTGAGCATGTATAGGCTTAAGGTTTTATTATGATCAGGATAGCAAATTCTGTAAGACATGCTTACTCACCGAGCTGCGAGCAACCATTGATGGGCTTGCGTTATGGTTGCATAGATCAAGAGAGACCTCCATGCCTGAATTGCCGCAGCCAACAACTAGTACACGCTCTCCGCGATACCTTTCACCGGATTTGTAGTCACAAGCATGCATAACGTGGCCACCAAAGTCCTGCAAGCCTTCAAACTCTGGCAAGAATTTCTCTGCATTCTCTCCGGTGGCCACCACAAGCCATCTGCAGATGTACTCGACTTCACAAGGATATGAACTGCTTGTTGAAACGGTCTTGACCCTCCATAAACCAAAAGTCTCATCGTACTTCGCAGACTGCACAGTCTCATTGAAATGCGGATTTATATCGAAGTGCTTGGCATAAGATTCAAGATAGTTGATGAACTGATATTTTGTGGGATATTCAGGGAAGTCCTCTGGGAATGGGAAGTTCGGTAGTTGACAGAATTGCTTAGGGAGGTGAAGCTTGAGGCGATCATAGGTGCGGTTTTGCCAAAGCGAGGCAATGCAGTTTGCTCGTTCAAGCATAACGAATGGCACCCCTTGTCCTCTAAGGCCAGAACCAACAGCTAGACCTGAAGGGCCAGCCCCAACTATGACAGGTCCGTTCACCCATATACATCGCCGAGCAAAGAAGTCATGATCAGGACCAGAAGTTTGATACATGTTTGGTGTATTATGACAAGTGTTATACATTAAGAAGTACGTATGTTTGCTTTTTTAAAATGGCAAAAAGGGATTAAAGCAAAAGGACAAGTCTGTGAACAGAATGAAGTTTCCAAAGCGGGAAATAGAAGATTAGAGAGAGGGGAGAAGAATGATGGAGATGTTGTCTTCCAAATCAAGAAACTAGTTTGATGTTTTGTGGAAAGACGGATAGGACAAATTAAGAGGAGTGGAGAGAAGAATAAAATGGAATTTTGTTTGAAGTGATGTGTGTGGAGGGGGGAAGAGGGATTAAATAGGGAAGGGTCATGGCCATGAGAGTGGCTGCATGTGCTTGGGCTTGGAAACGATGCTATGAAGGTCATCCCAAATGCATAAGCATCGTGCGGCCTCCTTTTGTTTATATTGACCTTGTTTCTCTCTATCTTAAGATTACATAGTTTGTAATGTTGTTTTAATCTACTTCAATATTCAATGTCCGATAATGATATGCGGTGGAGAGTTTTTTTTAATTAAAAATATATTAAAATAATATATATTTTTATATATTAACAAATTAAAAAATCTAAAATGCATCGCTTCAATGATTTTTTAAACAAAAACTAATTTAAAAACACTTTAAAAAGCAAGAAACAAATACTCTCTTGGTATGGTTTCCTTCTCGTCCTCAAAAAAACTACTCGCGTTCGAATCTTGTTATAAGCCAAATTTGACTATTTTTTCTTGGAGTGTTTGTATATGAATTGATGGTATCTGGGTGTCGAGTGTCCAATGTGAAATATAGATGCTCAAAAGTAAAGCAAAGTGGAAGAGCAACATAGCATTTGAGAGGTTAATTTAGAACCAATATGATCCGTAGCCCTAGAAGAAATGGGTCTTCTTTGGTCGAGCTCTTGAGTTCTCTTTCCGGTTAGTTCATTGTTGAGTGGTCAATTATGAGCACAAAGTCAGCTATCTTATACACCATGAGCATGGCTGCTTGCTATTTTCATAAACTCGTTCTTCCAGAACAAGGTCTTTATTCAACTTAGTCTACTGGCTAGAAATGAATTCTCCCCGGGTACACGTTCCAGAAATCTACCTATTGGTTCAAATATCTGCCATTATTTCATCAAAATTCAAGGGAGAATGCGATGGTGGTCTGCAAGACAGTTGTATTTAATGTGTGGAAATAGACCGAGACTGCCTAGCCAGTTGTTTAATTTTGAAATATGACTGATTTTATAGCGCAAGCTATTCTTTTCAGAGTTAGGGTCGACTTTTATTTCCTATAATCTAAACCGTGTGGGAAAAATATTATATAAGTTCACATTGTGTACCTCCACAATATTTTTTCTAGTTTCCCCTATATATATATATATATATATAGAATAATAACTTTACCTATAATCTATACCGTGTTGAAAAACATTGTGCAAGTCTACAGTTTTTTTTTTTTTTTTTTATCATTTTCCCCTTGTATACCTATATAATAATTTATTACTAAATAAATAAACTAGAATATATGGGATGAATATGTGCAATTGCACTGTTCACCTCTTTATATTTTATTGTGAATGATACTGTTTGTTTTTTAAAAACATTAGCTATAAATTTTTATTGTGAATGATACTGTTTGTTTTTTTAAAAAATTAGCTATAAATTTAAGATTAAGAGGAAAAAATATTGAGCAGATTGAATTTATGGTCCGAGTCAGGAGTTTGGTTTTTAAAGATTGAACATAAATTTAAGGAAAAAAATATTGAATCCGATTGAGCTCATAGTCTAAATCATAGATTTAACAAGTTAAGTTACAACAACCGGACAATTATTGTTTTATTTTACTGATATTTTTTAAAATAATTTTTAAATTTATGTTTCAATTAAATGCACTCATGTATTTTTATTTTTTTTTTACTTCTTTAACCTTTTTTGGATGGAGATTATTTTTTTATGGTATTACGCGTGTTTAATTTTTTTTATTAAAAGGTTGAATATAAATTTAAAGAAAAAAATTATTGAGTTCATGGTCTGAATCACGAGTTTAATTTATTTATTTTTGTTAAAGGTAGAATGTAAATTTAAAGAAAAAAATTATTGAACCCAATTGAGTTCATGATTCAGGTTACGAGTTTAATAAGTTAAGCCACAACAACCAAACAAATTTTTGTATGATATTGCTTTTTTTTACTAGTATTTTTTTATATATCTTTTTTTCAAATAATTTTTAAATTTATGTTTCAATTAATATCCCTCATTTGTACTTTTGTTTTGCTTATTTAACTTTTTTTGGATAGAGATTTTTTTTATGGTGTTGTTTGTTTTTAATTTTTGAAAAATTTATTCTAATTCATCAACAATTTTTTTAATCTTTTTGTATACAAGAACTTTATATTACAAAAAATAAAAATATTTATTTTCATATAATATTTCTAATATATACAACCTTGCATAATAATATATTTTTCACTTTTATTTTATTTAATAGATGTAACATGTATGTTTATTTTTAATATCATTTGATTAAATAAAAAGATTAATTTAACAAATAAATTCATAAATACAACCAGGGAAATATTATGTTTATTAATACATTTGAATTTTCTAGTTTTAGTTATAGTTTTTGTTAATATCTTTTTTTCTGATTATTAATTTATATAGTTGTCAATTTATTTAATTACATATATACATGAACTTTTTAATTTACACTTTAATTTTTTTTATATAAAAAATTGCATAAAAAAAGAATTACACTTTAAATTTTTTTATATAAAAAATTGAGTAAAAAAAGCATGCATGTACAATCTTTTTGCTTCAAAAACTCTATTATTAAAAGAAAAGGTACTATTAAGGTGCAACAAGGTTTAAATGGAAGCTTCTACTAGAATTATACAATCATATGATTTTATTATCTTTTCCTTGCCAAATTATCATTGGCTCCAGTATTAAAAATAATCAATGATATTACTGCTCTTCATAAAATAAAATGTTCCTGCACCAGATCAAATAACATCATCAATGATCATTTACTCATTAATCCATTTCATGAACCAAACTATTTTGAATAACAGAAATTTCCTAAAACCTGGAAAAAATGCTATGCAAAGCATTTGATCCTATCTATATATCATACCAAAAGAGAATGGAGGATCCAAGCTTTAATATTTATTTGAAAAGTATGAATATATTTTTAGATATTAAAAAACTTTTTTCTCTAACTTTCACCACGCCTCTACATCTCCTTATAACTTTTATGTATTATAAGTAAAGCATTTTTTTTAACAAGAATTTTTATAAATCTTAAACAACACCATACGGGTTACCCTCTCTCCAAATCACCACTCATCACTTTCAGAATTTGAACCTTCTATCCTTCCAGGAGATCCTAGCTAGGTCGTAGGCACTGAAGCATAGACGGAAGCCCGAGACTCAATAGCCATCATTTACGTCTTTTTCTGTCACGGACAAGTTATCTAAGACTACGTGATAATTTTTACATTGTAACCCTCGCAGCCTGCCTAATTCTTGTCCTGATAGAGATGGATCATTAAAACTGTGGACTGTGGTGCTCATGGAAAACCGGTGGCTTTGAAGTAATCTAATCAATTAATGTGCATGCTCTCGTTCTTAATAATTCACTGGTCCAGGCCATGTGTATTGGTTTGCCAAAGTAAAAGTATCGCAAGGTTGTTTAAATTCAGTGGCTATTAAGCTACGTAAAAGGAAATTCCCTTGCGATGAAACAGTTATCTTCACCATCCCAGTTATCAGGAATAATGGTCTGATAGAGCAGGATATCGCTCAAGTCTTGCCCAATCAATCAAAATAATTTGTCGTCGACTTCCAAATATGGCAAGAGCAAGTGGGTGCTGACTCTTGGAAAGCGAAGTTTGACAACTATTCTCTTTCCCAACTTAGAAATAAGAGATTTTTTGGATTAAGTACCTTTGTAGCATTTAAAATTAAGAACACCCATCTGCATAAATTTCAACCACCTTCAATGTCCAAGAAGTTATGCCAACGTCGACGAGGAGGATTGTCAAGATGTGCCCACATGGAGTGGTTGGTTTTGTTGGTAAGAGGGGTTTGATTTTGCTCTTGGAGGACACAATTCAATTCCTCCATTGGAATCTGGAACCCTTGCATACTTTGTTCCAGCATGCGCACAAACAAGTGGCTCTTGGACCCCCCGAAGCGCAATTTCTTTAGCTGTACTTGGCATGATATACAGCTAAAGAATTTCTCAACTTTTCAAATATTTATGAAGAATTTGACATTGAATCAACTGAATGGGAAGCCATAATGTAGCATATTGCTTATATTATTTTGGCAAGTGGCCGGAAACTACGTCTGTGAAAAAAGAGGCGGCTGCACGTGCATGGAACTTTGGTTTCATAATCTTCACTCTTTTCATGCAAAGATATAGCTAGGGAAGTGTTTGAGCTGCTACTTGGTTTAATATTCTATAATCTTCGAAATGAACAGAAACCATCATTCCAAAACTGTTATGGCACCTCCTAGACGATTAAGAATGAAAAGAAACAAGACCTAATTATTTGAATAGCGCACATCCACATGATCTACCTTTCTCTTTATAATTGATTAGTCTTACCCAAGTAGATTTCCGTGCACCGATCATCATGATAAATTTGTTCGGTTTTCCCAGAATGGCAAGTGATTAATCCAAGTAAATCAAAATATAAAGAGTGTGATATTTCAATAATAAAATATAAATTATGGTTTGGAATCTTGGGGATATTGGGGTGGGAGTTTGAAGAGAAAGTTCCATTAATGTAAACTCAAAACCCATATAACCTCCAATTGGTGGAGTTGCTATTAAAAAAATAATGGGGAAAAAAACGTTTCGAAAAATATAGGAGGCAAACATCTTTAAAAAAGGGTAAATTTGAACTAATTAACAAAAAAGGGCTAAAGTTAATATTTTGAAAAATTTAAAGAAAGCAATTGCCACCTTTTTCTCTATGTATTTTCACCGTTGTGTAGAGAAATATTTTTAATATAATTAATTTTAATATTAGGTTAAAAACGTATTTAATTTAAAATTTTAAGTTATTATATAAAATTTTAAAATATAATTAATTTATATAATTAAAAATACGGCATCCATCATATAAAAAAACACATGTCTCGTCTAGTTAGCAATTGTTGGTTTTAATTGGTTAGTACTCTTTCTTCTCCTTTATGTTTATGCTTAGAAGAAAAATAAAAAATATTCAAATTTTTTTCAACAAGGTGCTTTTACAATTTAACCAGAAAAGGAAACGCCTTGATTAAACTCGATCTCATGAGATAGCAAAGAATAGGTTATACTAGTTAATTTGTTTGTACTCCACAAGCTAAATCAATTTTTAAAATATATATAAAAAAAACATTAAGAGTGCGATGATTTTTTTACAATGCTATTAAAGCTGAATAAAAAAATAAATATTTCAATTCTTTAATTTAAATCTTTACCTAGCTAAGCTTCCCGATTAAGCTATATAAAAGTTAATTTGATATAGATTAGTTTATTTAATATGTTTAAAGAAGATTTAAATGATTTTTTTAATTTTAAAAAATTTAATGTTGAACAATTGGAGGAAAAGACAAAAAGGTAAAAAATAAAAGAAAATGTTAAACCAAGTAAACTTTTCATATCTATAATTGAGGTTATAATATATTAAAAATATCATATATGAAAAAACAGTAATACTCAATTCTCAATAAATCTAGTATTGCTATTAAAGCTGAATAAAAAAATAAATCTTTCGATTCTTTAATTTAAATATTTACCTAGCTAAGCTTCTGATTAAGCTATATAAAAGTTAACTCAATGTAAATTAGTTTATTTAATATGTTTAAAGAAGATTTAGATGATTTTTTTTTAATTTTAAAAAATTTAATGTTGAACAATTGGAAGGAAAAAACAAAAAGGTAAAAAATAAAAGAAGATGTTGAACCAAGTAAACTTTTCAAATCTATAATTTAGGTTATAATATATCAAAAATATCATACATGAAAAAATAATAATACTCAATTCTCAACAAATCTAGTATCAAATTAAGAATTATCATTATTATTATTATAACTACTTTATATCAAAATGTAAAATGCTTGAAAAGACCCTTCACTAGAATTTAATGGTTTTTTGTTTTTAAAAGTAGCAGAATCATTTAACCATGTATAAACATGATAAAAAAACAGTAAAACTTTTAAATAATTAATAAATAATAAATTGACCAGAGAAAAATACTATTTTACCATTAAGATTGCAATTTTTTCAAAAGCAAATTAAATCATTATTTTATTATTACAATCTACATTAAATAAAGATATAATCTACAATAAAACACTTCGTGTGTTTTTTTTATTAAAAAAAGGCATTGTGATGATCACGCCCATCTTCCCGTATCCCATGCCTTGGAAGCTTTGCTTGAGCCAGCTTGGATATTGGCCTACTTTGTGACCATGATATTGTTGCTAATTAAAATGCGATCAACATGGGGTCGCAAGTCTTTTCTTCTGATGATGATTACTTTTAAGTTTTTTCTTGGAAGAGCATCAAGAAGCGTGCTCTAAGCTAGGTTGGCTAGCTACATTAATTCATGATGCGGTGCATGAGCTCGTCGAGGATTGCTCTTCAAAATAAGAAGAGGTACCAATCACACACATGAACAATCATCACGATAATATTAGGATTAATTGATGATAAGCTGAGGATTCTGCAGCAAGACCCATGATGAATCCTTGACCTATCCGTTTCCATTAATTTGCGCTGTAGGTCCTTCTGTAGGGTTCATGATCGCTCATTGATGTCAAAGTGAAGAGTCATTCATGAGCACAACCTAGCTAAGTGAAACAGATTCTCAGGTCTTTTTTGAGCATGTATTTTCAGCTATTTATCCTGATCGTCGAAAAAATAATACATTAGAGTAGTAGAAAGGTCTGCAACCCATATGTTTTATTGAAATATAGTCTAATTAAATGGTCAATGACCTGTGTTGCAGAAAATAATTAATTTTACTGAAGGGTTATATATTTAATAACTGGATGAAATGAAAAAAATTAATTTCACAAAATCTGTAAAACTCCTAGAAATTAATAAAAACAATAGAAAAAACAGTACGATAAAAAAACCAAGATAATAGGCGCAAGACCGGTTAAATTTGGTCTGAATCTCAAATTAAAAGATTCCAAAACAAAACTTAAAAGTGGTATTTGACCTGGAAAAGTTGTTCTAACTTTGAAGGCTGTCTATAAACCTTAAATATACACTCTTAGACCCTATTTATTTTAAAAAATATTTTTTAAAAGAAATAATTTTATTTTTATTTTCACTTTAGATTTTTTTTAAAATTTTAAAATTGTTTTAATATGCTTTATCATGCTCTCAAACACCTTATTTCTTAATTATTTGATAGTACTGTGATTCAAATAAGGTGAAGGGTCACCCTTTAAGAAAGAATAAGGTCTTCCCTCCTGAGTCCTACGTTGTATTTGTTAATCCTTTGAAGTTTTAAGCATGAAGGTGCACCAAATATTACTTTTTCGTCATTTCTTATTATATAACATTAAAGCATGGAACTCATCATGTATATTAATAGCTATAGATCTATGTTATTATGTTTTGATTCCATCAATAATTTAAACTTTTAATGCTTGACTCTACCAAAACAGTAACCATGGGCATTTCACCTTGAACAATTTCTTTTTCCACACATGATGAAGTTTTGCTGTTGAATCTTCACTCTCCCAACATTTAAAAAAAAAAAGACAAATTTCACCCATATGACGAGGCCCTTAGAGTATGGGAAATTATCCATTATTTACTAGTGGTTGTTCATTTCGATGGTCAACAAAGAATCAAGGGCCGAATATATGCCTTCAAAATCGGGTTACTAAGATTTGATGGGGAGAGAGAATAAAGAAAAAGGGGATATCGTTTAGCTAAAACAGTGATTAGAAAAGGGCCCGGCCATATGATTATTGCCTTAGGATCTGTTACCTTTTTCGAAATCTTTTGGCAATATTTATGTTCCTTTCTAATCCTAGCTTATAGTTTATGCGCACAGGCACGTTCTTTAGCTAGCATTTGGACCTTTCTCTAATTCTACAGGAGAAGAAGTGAATATACAATTCACATTAAACTAGCCAAGGCTCACATGGATACATGAGAAGTTAATTAGAAAGTGGAATAATATATTTAAGATTTCTCTTCCTAATTAATCATCAGTGAGCCTTAATTAGATAAGCATCGATCATTTGCGGAGACCACATTATTATTGGACCTGATATATAGAACTCATTAAGTCTCCATGTTACAAACCATATATATATATATGTAATGTTCATCTCCTATTTGACTCGCAAGAACCACCGACTACAATAACCCTTTAACCAGTCGAGTTAGTTTCAAGCATGCTGATCATGCAAGCCTCGAGAATTCACAATCTATATATTTTTCGATTTCCAATCAGGTTCAGCTTTTATTCTTATTATGTGTCGTGGGAATTCGTAGCATATGAGTAATCTATTTTTATATTCATGTTTTGCAATTAAATTCACAAAAAAGATAAGATGTCCAATTGGAAAAAAACAAATTAGGTCTCTTTCGGATTAATATATATATATATATATATATATATATATGATCCTCTCGTCTGTTCATATTTCTGCTTGTGCGAATGGAACACAAGAAGATCATTGTTTTATTTTCAAACGATGGTTTCTCTTTCTCAATTTTAGTAAATTTAATTGGCAGAAAGAATATAGTGAATAAAAATATCAGTTCTCGAAGAACAACCAAGGAATATAATTAAGAATTAGAGAAATCATTAACAATTAATTATAGTAGCCCCACTAAGTTAATACTGGGATTCTTCGTAGATTAATAAATCGAGAGAGCATATGGGCAGGCTCCATTTCTTGGAAGAAAGAATATCATTCCCTAATTAATATAGCACAATCTCCAATGATAGGGTTTGGTTCGATGATGAGGTCGGTTGTGAAAGTTTGAATGAAGTCTGATTCAGGCCAAGCAATCCCAATGCCATTGCACTTGGCTCCACCAAAAATCTTTCTTGTGGCTCCAACAACTTTATTTTATTGTCAATATTAAGTTCTTGCTATGTGCTAGGGATTTGGTTCTCCCAACTCATGTGGGTCGCGAGAGCGGGAGAGTTGCAGAGATTTATTTCATAGACAAGACACCTGAAAAATCAATGAAATGTAGTCTATGTGCTCAGAATTTGATGCTAGAAACTTAAATTAGCTGGCCAAGTGTTTTTTGGCACAAGATATCTCAATAAAACTTCTTAATCAACTCCTTTTTTTTTTTTTTTTTTTTTTTTTTTTTTTTTTTTTTTTTTTTTTTATCTATTTTAATAATTGAAAGTTTGTGAAATTTCTTATATGCTAGCTAGAATTAATTAACTCAATGTACTTTCCTATCAAACCAAAATTAAAAAAAAAAATCATTGCACTACCCATAAGCAAGCAATGTATATCTATTTAGTCAAATACTAGTTGGTATGTCCACACTACATTGCGGGGGATTCAAATATTTTTAAATATAAAATGAATTTTTAAGTTTTAGAAAAATATTTAATATCATCATAAAATTAAAAAATACAGTTGTTTTAATTTTTTGTTCATAAGGATAAATTTTCTATTAATATATCTTATATTTATCTTAGTCAACACAATATTTTAACTGTAATCATTGATTTTGTTTTTTTAAGAAAAAAATATGATTGCTGAAATATATTTTAAAAAACAATATCAAAATAACATATCTATATTATTTTATGTGATTGGAAGTTAATATTTACAAAAAAAAAGTCAATAAAAAAATGTAAGATATTATTTAATAATGATACCATAACTAAAGAGTAAATGAATTAGTAAAACTATATTGAGGTGTTAAAAAAACCAAAGAAAAAGAAAAGGAATATGTATCACACACACAACCGTTGAATAATTTGATGCATTCATTTAATTATAAAGAATATGCATATTAAAGAATATCGAGGAGCAACTAACTCCATAACTGTAATAACTGAAAGGGCATCGAACATATGATTTTGAGTCAAACGTTCTACCAAGTGAGGGAATAAGAAACTGAAACATGGCAGCACCATGTGAGCACATGAATGTTGGAAGAACATGGCACTGAAGAACCAGTCAAACAAAAGCCTTTAATGTTATTGTTTCTCGAATTCAGCAGTGGCATGTGCTGCCCAGGCCCCTTAATCATTTGCTAACCATACGTCACCGTTTATTTCTTATCTTGTCATAGAAACCGTGTCCTTCAGCTGTTGGCCTCAGCTGAAACACCTGTACATGAATCTCAACAAAACCAAAACAACTAAAAGACAGTTTAAATTATATTTTTTTAAAATTTAATATTTTTATTTTTATTTAAAATTAATATTTTTTTATATTTTAAGAGGATTTTAATGTGTTAGTACCAAAAATAATTTTTAAAAAATAATAAAAAATATTATTTTAATATATTTTTAAATATAAAACATTTCAAACCGCAACAAAAATACGGGCTCTGCTTTCTGAAGGAGCATCGTCCAGAACCAATTCCGAACCACCCAAGGCCAACTCCATACGAATTCTAACCGTCAGATAATTTATTTTATCATCCCTTTTGCTCCTGGATGAAACCATGAGACTCGATTGAGATGAGTCCAAGACGAGCGTTGAAGTTGAACCAGAGAAACGACTGAGCAGATCATAGCACTCTATGGCCATGTCTATTTCTTCATTTTTTTTTAATTTTTTATTTTTCCTTTCTTCATTTTTTATTTTTTATTTTTTTTTTCAGAGATGGAGGTAGATAAAATTCTATTATCCATAATTCTTGGACTTCTCCGTGTTGGATACAATTACGTGTATTCGTAAAACATCCAAGACTGTTAACTGAACAGACTCTGTCGTCAACATCTTGGGCAAGTACTCAAGACCGAGGTCATTGTCCTAGAGGCAACTAGCGCTGTTCTTTCAGACATCAAGGTAGCGAGGCTCTATTCAGTAAAGTAACAAGACGAAGGACACCTCAGTATTAAACCGAAAAATTAAAAATAAAAATAACTAAAATAACCGAATTAACAAAATCACAAAAATTTCACTTTGATACCGAATTAACAAAATCACAAAAATTTCAGTTTGATTTGGTTTTAGTTTTGGTTTTTAAAATCTGAAACTAATTGAACCCAATCAAACCAAAACAATTCAACCAGCATTTAAAAAAAAAAATGTATAGATAGGATATTTTTTTTCTAACCTTGAACCTAAATTAGTTTTTTTTTTTTTCCCCTGTCTCTCGTCTCTCATATTTTGCCGCCTCCTCCAAACCAGGATCTGGGCTTGAGGTGGACATGCGCTCTAAATGCACAACACAGTGCGTGCCAATCTTTTTCATGGAGGGATATGCCAGGTGTGCCGTTCAAACGGAACACTTTTTTATGGGCCACGGGACCGACTCCTTTCTCTCCTTACTCTATAATCTATAATCAGTGAGACCACTGACATGCAAACTTTCAGTTCTTGCGCTTTTAAGTTCAGCCTTCTCTCACATGGCTATGATCCTGTCAAAGAATAGAATAGTTCCAGATCCAATTCCAGGTGTGCATCCAATAGCAGAACCTAAAATTTGAGATCAAGGAATAGAAAGCCGAAAATTGGAATAATTTCAGTTCACGCGAAGGAAGAAAAACAAACCAAAATTGATCAGTTTAATCCGGTTTTTAGTTTAGTTTGGTTTAAAAACTTCCAAAAAATAATTTGTTAAGCTCAATTCAAAACTAGACTGAACCGAATATGCTCAGCCCTAACACCCCCAGGTGATCAAACCACTACCTGCTAGAAAATGTACAGTGAGGGAGAATTAAGAATCAGTAAAGCATAAAAACCACGCAGAGATGCTAGTCTAGGAACCAGCACCAAACATCAGTAAATCTGTCAACAAGGAATGTGCTGATAACCCAACAACTTTACTATAGATATCAAGTCATGTTCTGTATTTGTACAATTAAAACATGGTGGTTAGAGTAATCTTGGGATCAGCTACCTCCCACCATCCTACACTGAAATTTCTTCCCTCCTACCACCCCTACAAAGAATGCTGGTCCCAAGTATTCCTATAAAAATGAAAAGAAGAAACTAAATGGAAACCAGTAAAACCCATCCATGCCCCTTTGACTATGAGAACCAGCCTAATGAAATTTTTACAACTCTAATGTAAAGGAATAACATTACATTTGGGGCAACAGATGTTACTGAAAAAACAAAACTACAATAGTGAAGGGAGTATTTACAGTGTGGCAATGACTGGATATCTTGACAGAATATCATGAAGAGGCAAAATGCTAAAAAATCACAGCCTTAATCCTGTAAAAATTGGAAGGCTGGATTCTCCAGAAGATTCGCTGCAGGTTTTACATCTGAGAAATCCTTCTCGTGAAAGGAGCCAGATAAGTCATCAACTGAGAAAGGAATGCTGCATATTCAAGTGCCATAATGAGTTGGGAGTTTGACTCGTCATCTATCCACTTAGAAGGAATGACTTTCATTTTACCTTGAATTGTCATCTATCAAGAATGAGTTGCTATCATCATCATTTGAGTCGTTTGCTAGTATTTTCATGCTGGAAATCACCTACACAAACACAAGGTGCAGCAACACATCAAATATTAACAGATTTAAATTAATACTTGGCAAACTTAAAATACAGAATCTAACGAGTAAATGATCAATTCAATCCAACTTACATCAGGGGATACACTTCGAGTATTGTAGTCGTCATCCCAGTATAAAGTGCATACTCTGTATAACTGTTGAACACTCAGGACCTGAAACCAGGAAGAACTGATGAGAGATAGAAGGGGGAAGGGGGAGGGGGGAGATGGAGTTTCGAATGATGCAGGGCATGGCAATCTTTATATATTAATCAGAAAAACTACAAATAACTTGGCAATGGCACAGCAGAAACCCAAGTTGCTTTTCGCTTTTCCTTTCTCATTTCCCATTCTTTTTCCTGGCAATTGCACAGTCCATTTCCCATTCTTTTTCCTGGCAATTGCTTACACAGGAATGCAAATGTAGAGACAATTTGCCAAACCATTCACTAAATTGATTCCAAAATTGACCTGCCACATTATATGACGAATTGCACAACACCTATCAAAGGCTGCCGCTGCCACTCCCACATCAGTTCTAAAAGTTCGGTACAGCTAGCATTATTCTTGCTTCATTATTGACTAATTGCCAAACAATGCACCTGCTTCCACCCAAGTTCTTTAAGAAGTTTCCTCACTGAATTTTGCTGCCATCACTAACTCTCCAACGGGTATGATATTTTGCAAATTCAAGTTCATTATTGACATGATGCCAAACAATATGCCTGTTTCCATCCAAGTTCTGTAAGAAGTTTCCTCACTGAGTTTTTCCATCACCAACTCTCCTACAGCTCTGATATTTTGTCAATTCAAGTGTGTGCTCGCACTGTGAGAGGGAGAGGAGGAAGAAGGGAGGAAAGGAGAGACATACCGGGCAAAGGTCATTGGTAATTTCATCATAGGAAATTCTTGATTTCTGGTGTATAACCTGGAGGCAAATAGCATGCAGAATTAGAATAGTTAAAAATACAATTAAAAGAATAATTTCAATTTCAGCAAAACAGAAAAGCACTAAATGCAAAATTTCATATGCGCAACTAAACTTTTCAAAGGGGGTGTTTTATAACAATACTTCAGTATAATTCAACTTAAACTAAAAGAAATTGTAAAATTATAATGTCAGGTGACAAGAGATTGTCAAGGCTAAAGAACAAGTTAATGTCATCAAAAACTACAGATTTTTTAGCAAATTATGGAATGCCAATGTCCCAATGTATAGGCCATGGTTACAAGAAATGTGAAACATTTGAGACAAGATTCAGGAACAGGGTTCGCACATAGATGAATTCAGAATACATAGGGGTAGGCTTAGTTGATATGTTAATTTGCATTTTGGTATGCTTAGGAACAGTTACTCAGTTTGCTTATGACAAGAAAATCACCATGTCATGATAAAGGAAGAAACTTCTACAGCACAAGTATTCTTTTTCTCTCTTTTCTAAAAATTAAATAAAAAATGAAACAAATGTTAGTTTCTTTTACATTTTTAGGTTAACACAAAATATAAGTATGACAAAACAATCGATTTAATAGTTGGGCCAGATTGTAACTTCAAGGAAACCCAGGCCTAAGTAAGTAACTACCACAAAAAGAAAAAACAATTGAACTGACTTAAAACAGGCTCAACCTTGTCCATTAGGTTTGGATTAACAGCACCTAAATGTTAGTGTACAGAAACTTTCTGCCTCCACTTTAGCTTCTCACAGTGCAGAGTGCATGCTTCTACTCTCTTTCTCGCCACTGATCATGTTATTGCTTTTCCCCCCACTTTTCTGGCTTTACATCACGGCTCCTCTCTATTCACTGCTCTCCCTCCCTCACTTAAACAAAAGTGGATCACCCATGTTGTCCTTTAATCCTCAAACCTCTCTCAATCATCATAACTTCTACATTTTTGTTGAAGGTGTTCTTATTGGGTTTCAGATCTTACTGTGTTCCTGTCTCCCGTATTTGGTCCATGTTCATTAAATATAAACTATCACATTCAAAATGAATGGCATGATTTTAGCACATGCTAAGCATGGCAACACTTTAAATAGTAATTATATTTTTCGCTCACTAAATATAGATCATTGAATGTGAAAATTAGTGACATGACCATTCATGTTCCTCTCCAAACATCAGAGTATTTGGATCCCTTCTTATTATGTCCTCGTGTTCTCTCGTGACATTCTCATTTTATGGACACGTTTCTTTATGGCAAAACTCTACTTTTGCCTCAGAGAAAGAGAAAACTTACTACATACCTAAAGTTATTCTCAGGCAACCTAAAAAGGATTACAAATAAGCAATGAGTGGTAGCAATGTTCTCTTCATAACTCAAGTTTCAACCTAATTGTGTCATCTTCGTAAAATCCATAACAAGGCTCAAAAAGGAAAGCAACATCCATGGAGAAAACCATACCAAGAATCCAACAGCTTGCCTAGTGTGTTTAAGTTCATCCCAGGATGCTCCTACATACTGCAATTCAAAAATCAATATACAAACAATAATTAATATGGAAACGAACTGCAAAGCCCCCTTGGAAGGTTATTAACCATAAGCACAAAGACAGAGGTCTAAAGAACCCCAAAAAAAATCAAATCTTTTATTTAAAAAAATAACAGTTTTCTCCTTTGCACTGAAGCATACATGATGTAGACGAAGCATGCAAATAGTCATTACAGGATATGAAATCATACTCAGAGTTTTATCAACTACATAAAAGCAACTTGCAAATAAAATAATAGCTAAACAACATAAAAAACGGAGAAAAATAGAATGTATAATTCTAAAATGTTGGTTTCTGCTTTTCTTTTCAACACAACTTTTTGATTTTAATAATTTAAACAAAACCATTAATTGTTAATGCAGCCTTGCTAACTTTGTTCAGATACCCTACATAAGAATTCTGAAGTGGCATGGAAAAACAGCGGCTTCTGATGATACAGAAATAACGACAAAAGATAGGATTAAGGTGAATACAGCATTTACTTTGAGACAAATTTAGAAGGGTACCTCTTCTTTTGCCTGGCCACACCATAATTCTAATTCAGCTAACCCAGCCTTCACATATTCCCCATTGCTGAATGTGCAGCACTCTCGACGGAGCAGAAGGCTGCAATTATACCAACGATTGCATTGTCAAGTTAATGATGTATCATGCAACAGTATCCAAGTATACAGCATTATTTGACATTTGAAAAGGATAGAAAAGTTCTTTACCTATTAAACAGCTGCACATTAATGTATGAGAAAATTTGAGTAAATATCTTCTGCACAAAAATTGGAGGCACCTGAAACAACATTAAGCATAGTTCAGAGCATAAAAAGGACAATAGAATTACTTTGATGTTGTTGAAAGCAACGATTACGTACAAAATTTTCTTTCAATGTGCATAGCAGCCCATCAAGACTATTGACAATGCTGCGCCAGGAATCAGCTGGTGTATTATGGCCAAATGACAGAGATGATTTTAAAGCAGTTCCCCTTGATGCCCTTGGTGCCTGAGTTTCATTATTAGTCTTAGAAATTATGGTTGTTGGGGAAATTCCTAGACTAGCACATGAAGTCCATTGAGAACAACTTGAAATTCTTCTGATTACAAGCACAACCACTATCATTTTTCTCGGTAGTGAGAAAGAAGATGCATTCAAGCCAAGGAAAAAACTGGTCATCAAATCTATATTAAAGCATCTGAAAATTATAGCAGAGATCTTTCAAATATTTGCATAAGATACACTCAATGCAACAAAAATGACAAGTTTACTGATCTGATTATGAAAGAAAACTGAAAGGAAAAAGGTAACGAAATTAAGCTATATATATATATATATATATATATAAATTCAATTGAGGATAACACTTCATCAAAATCTATGGTTAACACTAAAATTAGATTTCAAGATCATGCATTGAATCATTTAATTCTTTTTAGTTTTCAACAAAAATAAAAGCATAAATTATGATAACATTTTGAATCATTGAAAAAATGAAATGGGTTTGCCCATTTACTGATAGGAAAAATAAAAGGCACATTAAATATATCATGGCAGGATGACAATTGAAGAATCAAGGTCAGTTTACCTGGATACATGATGAAAGAAGAGGTGATAAATCCTTTTTAAAATTATCCCGAACAATGCCATATATTGTCTCCACATATGCTGTCAACTGCTGTTTAAAAAGCAAAGCTGGATACTTAGCCTCAACCATCTGTATATCTTTACCAACTCTAAGATTGGCGGACGAAGGTGAAGAACGGAAACCCTGAAGAAATACCAGGTCTCAAATGACTCGTTTGCATAAGCAGAACATTAAATAAAACTTTGAGAACAAAAGAAGAATAGAATCTTGTGAATTAAAGTAGAGTTAGGCGTCTTCAAAATATAGTTACATGATATGAGATCATTTTTATGTGAGCATTATTACAAAAGAAATTTCAGGGGGGGTTATCTCATTACTTGGGCCATCCTTCCAAAAAATGATGTTGGAGGTGGTGGATTTGAATTGGCACCACTGCCTTTTAAAGTACGTTGAAGTAAGAACAGCAGCATTGAGGTATTTGATAACCAATATGCCATTTGATTATTGTCATCCTGGTTCTGCAAGCATTACATATCATCCATAATGTTAGATGTTGAATCACAGAACTCTGAACAATTCTGTTTTTTCTTCAGTTACCTATGTTGTGGTTTGGTTTAGAGGCAGGATAATTCTCAAATAAACCATGCATGGAAGGAGAAAATCAAGTTACCTCTATTGCAGAACCAATCATCTGAATAAGACGATCAAATACACTGGTTTTTTCTGCTTCAAACGATCTCCACTGGACAAGGCATCTGTAAATGGTAAATGCTCCAACTGGTTTTCCTTGACTAAACCCAGGATTTTGCTCCACGCATTTTATTAGAGCATCTACACTCTCCTACATCACAGAGAAAAGGAGTAAATTTAGGATTACATCACCATTAAACTCCCAAACCAAAAATCAGGGGAAAAAAACTGTTTTTCCATCTTTAAGCACGTACATGTAGCCGTTCAATCTGAGATTTCCTCATTTTTTTGTCAGCATCTGTGCCAAGCCTTTTAGATGGAGTTGGTGGTGCCTGAAGAAGCATGCTCACTTAGGACAATAGATAATACAGGAACATTCAGAAATGGTGTATATCTTAAATAAAATAAAATTATGTATCCTTCACTTACATGATGACCATTTTCTAGATGCTGCAGCAATTTAAAATAAAAGAAAAAAATATTAAGTTTCCAAGAGATGACATGAGAATATAAATGTTTAACAAAAAAAAATATTCATGCACTTTACCTGAGAGGTAATTTCCAAATGTTCTGACATTTTTCTTGAAGATGAACTAAACAGTGCTTGGTGCCGCAGAACTTGGTCCTCAGCTTCCATGTCAGAAAGTTTTTCTTCAAGCCTGAAAAAGGAAACTGTCAGTAATTTAAATTGATATAATTAACACTAAGTTATCAAGGAAAAATCCCATTATCCCACTTCATGTTGACTTAAAAATGCAATTTAAGTACTTGAGTCTTTTGACCAAAAAAATCACTGTAGAAACCTCTGCATGGCTGTTTTCAGCTCAATTATCTTTGACTCTGCATCCAAAGCCTGCCTCAGACGCTCTTCACTAAGCTTACTTGTCTCTTCATATTTCTTCTCTGTTTCATCAATTCTCTTTTCCAGTGAGCTTACCATAGCCTAAATTGTCATCCACAAAACACCATTTAAGTGAAAGTTGAAGCACATGCCTCAAATGGGATTTTTTTTGCTTGTTTCTCTTTCAAATTTCTATGCTTAATGCAGTCATATAGAAGCAATACGTAAACTGTCATTTGAAAAGCCCTGTACCAGCTCGAAAGTTCATTTAGAAGAAAATAGCAATGATAAAAAGCTTTACCTTGAGCATTTCATTTTCAGCAGTAAGTTTATTCACCAGTTCATTATCAATAACTGGGACTTCCTGTATGGTTGGGACTTGTCCAGCTTCTTTCTTTATAGACTCTTGTTCCTTGATTAACAAAGCTTTAGATTCTTGGAATTCAAGCTGCATTTCTTGCAATGCTGTGCGTAATTTTGCATTTTCCTGTGTTTTGGATTCCTCTAGGTCAGCCTGCATTCAATAGAACCATCACTTACAAACAATCAATACCAAATAGCTAACAAACTAGAGGGAAAAAAAACCAGAAAACACAAATCCAACCTTATGCTTCTAGTCAATAGACAAAGCTAGCATATTCATATGCGCATTCTAGATTGTAATTTTAACTTCAACACAATATTCCTCAACACAGTGAATGGCTAAAGATCTTATCTCTCTGGAGCTCAACACAAAAGAATTGTATCTTTTCATACATTGTTATTAAATGCCATACAAACAAGAGGGAAGTTAAGTTCATATGATGCCGTTCATTTATTTAGGAGAAAAGAGAATTCCAAACAAACAAACATCCCTACCCTCATTCGTTTCTCCAGCTGCAGACGCCAGGTGAGTTCTTCAACTTCCTTTTCCAGTTTACTTTTTGCAGCTTGGAGAGCACCAGTCTCCTTAGCAGCCTGCAGACATATTAGAAGAGTCAATGAAATATTAGCAAATAAAACCGCTTTAGGAGACCACAAGCAATGGGGCAATTTTGAACAGATCGGGAATTTAAGGGGTGGAATTTGGGTGGAGCAAAGACTAAATTATGCAGACTTATGTTACCCAAGCAGCTCTGCATGCAAACGAGGCAAGATAAATGGTTTTAAAAATTGATCATTTTTTCTCTAAGTGCAACATTCGAATAAAGAAAACTGTACTGGAGGCACCCAAGGACACAATAATTACAAAGAAACCCAAGAAGGGATGTTATGAAATTTAAGAGAGAATTGATCGATTACTTTAGCAAAAACACAAGGTTCCCTTCATGAATAAAATAACCAATTTTTCTGTAGTGGCAATCCCAACCAGCTTTTAGGCCCCACCCAAGTTTATTATGGGAATAAAAATAATACTAAAATTCATTATCAGATTATTTATGGAACTGTTGAAGCAAACAAGAAAGTAATATGGACGAAAAATTTTGCAAAGCAGGATTTGCAATCTTAGATATAATTTATTGGAGAAGAAAATAGAAAATAAAGAAAGACGAGATCACCATTTTAAGCTTCCTTAATTCTTTACGAGCAACCCGCCCTCTCCAGGCACATTGAGTGGCAATTGCTGCTCGTTTTAACCTCAAATAATGAAGTTGAGCTGAATGTTTTCGGCATTGACTCTGCAAAAGCAAGAACTCCAATAGATTAAGAAAGCATATAGTGAAAAACATAATAGAAAATCCAATCAACAGATGTGCAGCAAATGACTGCATTTCCATCAAAGTGTCAGCCATGACAAATAATGTCAGGTGATTTGTCAAAAGCTGGCCCACTCAACTTTGGGTAGCCCTATCTCATCCCTTAAGATCATGGCAGAGAAAGAAAAGGTTTAATCCCATGTCCCTAAGCACAATACACCTCACATTTGCAGTCATACACTGGCTATGTCCATTGTTCTTGTGTTGAGCAACCTTTTGATGAATTATTATTATTATTGAAAACAAAAAACAATGCTAATGCTCACAATCATCTACTGCCTAACTATATCGAATGGCTAGACAGCTTTTGCAAAACAAGCGTGCTTCGCTCTTTCCTTCCCCAAAATGGAAGAAAGAAGGTGAAATGAAGAGCAAAGAAAAGAAAAAATAACATAAGAAAGCTATAACCAATTTCTTATGAGGTTTTGGAATTAACCTGGATGACAATCACAGCTCTCATCTGCTTCCTGAAACAAAGCTCATTACGAGCAGCCATTCCACGCATGCATGACTGAATGGAGACAGCTGAGAAGCACAAATTTTTGTATCCTTTACTTGCAAGGTACCTGCGAGAATATTTCTGGATTTTCAAACAAGCCGTTTCTCTTCTCAGGCATTCAAACCTATTGCGTGCTACTTCAGCTGCAATCACATTAAATAAAGCATGAGCTGATACGATTTCAATCATTGACCAATACATTCAAAATTCAATAATTTCTGGACTCCACCACAGTCAAATTAACTAAGGGGTGGTGCATGAATAGGAAGCTACAGGTACCTCTACACAAAGTTTGGATATGAATGGCAGACCGCCGCAATAAGATAAAGCTTTTGCGACAAAAATACGAACGAACTTTCATCTGGATGATGCTTGCTGATCTTCCTAACAGCTCACTTCGATGAGCATCTAGCTCCGCCATCTGACCAGCTCTAAGAAAAACTTTTGTTTTCCCAATCTGCAATAGAAATTATTCAATAAGACACTCTTTAAGTACCTTGGGAATTTAGTACAAAACAAATATCCTTGTAGATTCTAAATGCAGAAAATATGCCATAACAACATAGGCTAATCCATACAAACACCCCTTAAACTATAGGTCTTTTTGATGGACACACCCTAATTTATTTATTTTTTCTAATTTCAACCCCTGAACAACAAGGTGTTTTGATTGACACCATTACATTCCATCCATGTTTCTGTTAAAACATCTGAGTTTCACATGTTTTCTTATAAAATATCAAAATATCATCAATAATTGGTCAAGAAACATTAAAAAATTAGCCTTCACCAATATTATATAAAAACATCATATGCTATATCATCAAATTATCATCATGAAATTAGCCCTTGATGGTTTTGTGACTTTTTTGTACTTTTTAAGGAAAACATGTGAATTGTATGTGATATTTACCAACTGCATTGGACACGACATAATGAGATGGGTGTCAATCAAAACACCTTATAATTCTCGAGAGTTGAAGACAGAAATAATAATAATGATAATGATATTATAATTTAGGGGATCTCAATCAAAATGGCCCATAGTTTTGGGGATGCTTTTATGGTTTAAGCCAACAATTTATAGCAGGGAAAAAAAAATGTAGATTAGTAGATTCCAAAGAGAGCTCATGATTTAAAACAAGATTTCAACATGCATTCATTGCTTGACTGATAGTCATTCCTCGCATGTACAAATCCATGTGAGCATGAACAAGAGAGACATTCAGATAGTTGAACATAGATTATAAATGAATTACAAGAGAAAAGATATACCTTAAGATTATTCATTATTCTTAAAAAGGTATTACTGAAAATATACCTGATAACCTTTGAGGTTCACCTTCTCTAGAAGCATCTTGCAAGCACTAACCTCATCGCAGCTATCAAGGCATAAATAATAGAAAATGAAAAGGGACATTTAATTCAATTCAAATCCAAGAAAGAATAAATAAGCAGCTATCAAGGCATAAATAATAGAAAAGAAAAGGGACATTTAATTCAATTCGAATCCAAGAAAGAATAAATAAATAAACAAAAACTAGAATTAAGAAACAAATTTAGAGAAGAAATTTAAAAAGCTACCTGCCATGCAGCACATCTGGTGCCAGAATGGCAAAACGACGAACAAATTCATCAAAAGTCTTCCTGGTGGGATATCCAGCACAGCTAATCCTAATTGCTTCCATCACTCCCTGGAATCAGAAAAGTATACATGCCGGGCATGGTTTTTATCAATGAAGAAATGCCATGACACATGAAATGACCACAATCTTGAATCTTACCCCACAACACAGCTGTTGTAAAACATTATTATTCTCAAAGATGGATGGCTTTAGAGCATTATTCGGTTTTACACAACGAATGTAATGTGGCTCAGTAGCACTCAGTGTTTCAAGCAATGCTTGTAGTTGTTGCTGTAGAGAGATAGGGTTAAAACTGAAAAATGTTGAAAATGTTAATTAACACACATTAAACTTATGCACGCTTGAACATAAACTGACCTTGCACCTAGAACCTATTGATGAGAACTTTGATGATTTGGCAGATTCCTCAGGCAATGGTGGGAACAGGCCTGAAACAAAGGAGCACTTGGACTCACTGAGAAGAGCTTGATGCTCTGCAACAACATAATCCTTGTTCTTATCCAGAAAATGTTCAGTTTGATATGTCACCTACAATCAAAATTCTCCTGTGGTGAGTATTAAGCTGCACTTCACTTTTTGGTTGCTGCATGAAGAACTAGCATCGTGGCACAATCTCATATGTACCAAAAAGCAGAGAATACTTACATCTCCAGCATAATGACAAATGGTGAAGTCACTGCGAGCTAACTTAGGTTTGTTAAAACGTTTGTGGTCTTTGAAAGTCTGATAAAGCTTTTCTGCAAATGTTTCATGTGTTGATCTAGGAAACATACTGCAAACAACAAACAAAAGCTAATATATCACTACCATATAAATGGAAAATTTCTGGACAGACCAAAATACTCTTTTTAATGTCTGCATCGACTAAATGGGAGGAAGAGTTGTCCTACGTTTTCTACAACATACATACCAAGCTTCGTCAAGCAGAGCAATGATGCCGCCAGGTTTCTGAAATCGTAAGAGTACATATTTGAAAGATGAAACACAAAAGAACATCCATCATGTCAGATCCTCTTTTATGATGCTTAAATATGTACCAGATTGAAATGCAAAAAAAAAAAAAAGCAGGAATAGAGAGAAAGTTCAATGAATGCAAGTAACACAAAGCCAACATCCAATTAGAATCACAATAATATAAAATCTGAAAACTATTTAACTTGCAAGGAAATACCACGACCAATCTCATCAGTGATTCCATTTCTACAATCAAAATAGTATTTGATTGTTCTTAGAAGAAAAGAGCACATTTACTTCACCACAAAATAAATAACTGGACAAGAATATAAAGTTACAACAGAAAACACACTTTTGCATATCAAGAAGCCACTGAGCGGACTTTCTTGACTAATTGAAGCAACAAGGGACACTGCTTAAGATGCAATGACAAGCAAATTACTTGGCAGTCTTTATTGTCCTTGAGCTTTACTTGATAGGCACAGTAATTATGAGACACAATAGCACTAACTGTTTCAAAAGGTGGGTATACGACACGTGCTTGTAAATGAAAGGAGAAGAAAATAAACTGAATTGAATAACTCGTCAGATCCCATCCCCACAAGCCAAAGTCAGTATTAATTTAACATAATCTTAGAAAGGTAGATATTGTAGTTTCCACTGTTAGCAATAAAAAACTAACATCAAAGACCCTAACTATGGCAGCTTACAGCATTTGTATGCAATTATGATAATGGTAGCAATAAATCGGATTGACTGGCATTGTAACAAAAGACAACCCTTATCTGAATTTGGAGTTAGATATCAGCACAGTTTTGGTCTTTGGAATGCTTTGGCACCTCAAACACAAACTATTAACAGCAACATCCCATACAAAATTGAACATTTGTCTATTAAAAAATATAGAAGGAAAATAAAATAAAGGAGAGAAATAGAGATGGAAAAGACAACAAAACAAGGTTAATCTGCATGGTTGTTGTATCACAGAACACCACTTATTTTAACTGTAATATAGATTTTACACAAAGATAGCCAGAGGGAAGCCTAATCACTTAGTTTTTGAGACTGGGTCTAAAGCTGATGCAAATATGTGATGTTAAATGCTTCATGCCAAGAGAAAAAAATTTAAAATTTAAAAGAAAAATACTACACCTTTTCAATCAGATCAAGAATATCCTGGTTATCAATGAATTCTATGTAACTCCAATCAATTTCTTCCTTTGTATATTCTTCTTGCTCCGCCTTGAAGACATGCTGTCAAACAAAATATCAGGGTAAGATAAATGACCATTCATCATTCAAGGGTTTTGATGAATGCTAAAGAACTTGAGCAAGTATCTCATGCTCAAACCTGGTTGAAGTGTTGCTGCAGCTTTTCATTGGTCAAGTTTATACAAAATTGCTCAAAACTGAAACAAGCAAGCAACACTACAAAAATAAATACAAGTATAAACTGCAGCAAACTTAATGATATTAGACTTGAATTTGCATGACAGACAGTAAAGTATATTTCCATGCAGATATGAGATGCCCTCTTTTTAGAATTACATTATCTATATATAAGTCATCAAACAAACAAAAGGAACCGTGCTTGCCATTGTGAGCAGAGCTATTGCTGAGGTTCCTCGGTTACAAGTGTTTGCATGAGCAAAATCATCCCAACCCACATAATTTATCTCATAAATGTGAGCAGAGCTATTGCTGAGGTTCCTCCTTACAAGTGTTTGCATGAGCATTATAAGAAAAACAGATCATCACCATCAACTTCCAAATGGCATTATAAGAATAAATATTAACTTTCCCCAGTAAAAGAAACATGGGAATTTCATGCAGTTTTTCTGCAAGAAATTAACCTCCATAAATGATGAAAACAAAAGCATACCAGTTAAGCACCTGTTTGTCTTGAAACTCTCAAATCCATATATATCCAGAACTCCAATTAAAGATTTGGAATTAGGATCTTGACCAATAGAGTTGTTTATTGTGCTTACAATCCTGGGCGACAAATGCTCAAGACATTAGTCAATGCTAAACCATTCACTGCGATAAAATGGGAATGAATGATGGTGCATCATGCATGCAAGCATAAAATACATTACAGCATACCAGTCAAATAATCTCGAATAAACAATTTTGGCCAAAGTATCTCTATTGACAGTTGCAGCATCTGGATCGAGCCATTTTGTTATGCTCTCATCACGAGTCACTATCACACGTTTGCATAATGAGTTTTCAAGAGACTTCTCATTGCACCTAAACAAAAACAGTGGATCATAGGAAGTGCTTGAGAAATCATGAGATCAAAATCACAGCAGAAGTTTAAAGATAGCTAAAACTAATTATCAATTACATCAAAAGTTCAGCTGCTGTCTTGAGATGAAACTGAGACTTATCATCCTTAGGTTCAGAAGAATCTATCTCATTTCCCTTGGCAAACTCCACATTGCCTAGATGTAGTATTGCAGCCACAACTCGGAATATTGCATCCTGTGAAAGGAAATTTTAGTAAATATTTTCATATGGATAATCCATACAACAAATACTCAATCAGATACCCAACCTGTTCATTAGCATTTATCCCAACAATATCCATAGCTCTTCTGGTCATCAGATATTCCTCGGACTCGTTCACTCCATCCAGCTCATAGAAATTTGATTGATTAAGATAATGAAATGTTCTAGGATTTCCCAATTTGTACTTCTCTATAACCTGATCGTGGCATTTGGAAACAAGCGATCATAAGACACTAAGCTTACTAGTAGATAATATAATTTTAAGCTAAAAGAATATCCAGGTACAAGTTTAGCAGCAAAATTATACAGAGGATGATGTATCAACATGACAAATCAAACACAATATCCAAGCTTATAGAGTGTTAAAAAAAGAACTACTATCCCAGGATAGCAACTTTTTAAAATTGACTTGAATAGCCAAATCAAACTGATTGGAAGATTAGCTATTAGGCTGCTATTTCCTCTGAAATCAAGGGTTACAGATGGAGACATGGCATTCACTTTCACCTTTAACATACACTCAGATGGTATAGGCATCAGATCATCCTTTTTGTTCTGGTTGAAATTTAGATGAATTTCCAATAGTAAAATGGAGCTAAAGAGAAGAATGACACATCAAATGATCTTTGCACTGCCCCAGTCTTTCCACAAAAAGATTTCAGAAAAAACAAATGAACAGCAACTTGCCTCTTCTGGCGCAGCACAGAGCATGTAAAAACAATGATAGTTTCTCTCAGCGTCAGACACTTGGCAAACACGGGAGCGTTCCAGTAAATAAGTTCTAATAGCAGCTCCTGAAATCCTCCCTCTTTGATCAAACTGAATCTCCACAAACTTACCAAAACGGCTGCAATTGCATTGTATTCAAATTCAGTAAAGTGATTGTCTCAATCAACCAAAAGATTCTATCTTACAACCTTAAAGTTACAAAAAAAAAAAACAGAGATAGAACATTTTAATTTAGGTTTCCCACCTTGAATTATTATTTCTCAGTGTCTTTGCATTACCAAATGCTTCCAGAACAGGATTGGACTGCCAAACACAGAATGAAGAGAGAAAAGTTGACAGTCAACCAAGGGGTTAACAATGCAGGCTCACTTGCAGAAATAAACAGCAGCATCTCACAACATAAGGTGAAATACATTGACTTCGCAAGCCAACTACTTAGATCAATAAATATGTAAGAAATTACCTCTAAAACTTGCTGCTCCACAGACCGTCCCTCAGCTGCAGCCCTCCCTCCCATGTAGGCCAAATAACGCATGAGCATTTTTGTACTCTCTGTTTTACCAGCTCCACTTTCCCCACTAACTAAAATTGACTGGCTTATTCCTTCATTAATCATCTGTCTGAAAATTTTAACATCTTACTATTAGTTCAACCACAAGGTAATTTGAAAGTACTTGATAATTGAGACCAAACATAGCATATGACAAACCACCTGTATGCTGAATCTGCCACGGCAAAAGGATGCGGGCTCAACTCACCAATGGTTGCCCCTTTATACTGTTCCATCATATGATTATCATATAAATGAGGAAGTCTTCGGAAAGGGTTCACAGCAATCAATATATTTCCTGTGTAAGTCTGGAATCAGCACTGGGAGTTTAGTTATTCGTATACCAATACCGCCAAAAGTACCTCAGAGGAAAAACTTTCATTAACCATACACAACTAGTGAAGAAGATTAAAAAAGAATTCAAATTCAAAAGTAAAGACAAAAGAGGCAACGGAAAGCTATATTATTAAAATAAAAGGGAGTAGCTGCCTGACTAAACAGCATCCCTCTTTCAAAGATTTCTGCCAAACAGCAAAATTAAGTGATGGGCTGATACAGATCATTTATTAAGACTTACATATATTTCATTTATATCATATCTACATCTAAGATTCTGCAAAACCCCTGGTTCATGCAAATATGCCAGCTTGGTCATATCATCCACGCCACATGGAGGAAATTCAGGATCCTTTGGAAAAACGTTAGATGCTTTAGCAACAACCTACAAAAGCAACAAAAGAAAACAGTCCACAAACTTAGTCCCAACTCCGATGTACAGTAATTGAACAGTGGACTAGGCATCAAAACACATTTTATTACTATGGAATTAACATGTACTTTTTAAGTCAATATGAAAGAAGAGGGGACATTGATATATTCCTAACTTACTTTTTTTTTAACATAAGAATTAGAGTTTTAAATAACAATAAATGGACTAGGCATTGACACAGTTTATAACTGCAGGATTAACATGAAATCTATGCCAATATGAAACGACGAGAAAAAAACTAAATTCTCCTCATTTCAACTTTTCGATTATAAGATTCAGAAACTATATTGAATTCAAACATTGTTGTATTTGTAGGAAGAAAATCTTTTGATTTGATGTATTAAGGGTTTCATTAAATTATTTGTGAATCCCACCAAGTAAATCAATTTAAAACTTTCATGATATAAGCCGCTGAGGATATTTTTGTGGTTTAATAACATTTATACGACTTTTCTGTCCAAAAGCAAGAACATTTAACACCTTAAACCTCTTTGTGTGGAACATAAAGATAAGTGCATGTGCATTTGTGAATGTATTCTTTTAAAGGGGAGGCAGTAACCACCTTTCTTCTATCAACAAGCAAATTTCACCAATACTCCTACATGTGCTTTGGTGTTATATTTTCAATCACTCAACCAAGGTTCCAGTAATAATGCCAACAGCAACAACAAGCAAAATTCAAGGGGCGGGGGACCGGGGGGAACAACCTCCATGGCCCCTTGCTGCTTAAATAGTTAACTGAAGGCAGTATCAATGTATCTTTATTTGCATTCCTAGTCATTTCTCCAGATAATAATTAGAAAACAAGTTCCTTGAGAGGCTGTTTGGAAACCCAATATTTGTGTGGCATTCAATTGATTGAGCAATTAAAGTAATTTTTTGGTTTGCTAGGCTGGAATGCTATTGAACTCAACTCTTAAATCCATACCAATTATAAGCCTGATCAATATAGTTTGGACTTGCCAAAAGTTCCACCAGCAATGATCATTTCATCATTTTTATATTTATTTCAACAAAAAAGATAATTTTACCCTTTACATCTCAAATGTAGAAACTACAAATTGAAGGATAAGATAATAATTTAAGGTTAAAATATAAATCCAATTCAAACACTTATAAATTCACGCAATACAAAAGAATACAAGATAAAAATCAACTCCATCAATGAATTGGTCCCAAAGAAGTTATAGCCCATTTTCATTCACTTCCCGAGCAGCATTTTAAGAATGTTATGGACAATAGGGAAATGACTTGCTAGTAAATTTATCAGTTTTCATCAATTCATTAAAACTTTAAAAATAACAAAACAGTTCACACAATTTATCATGTAAGACACTGACTTGATTTGAATGCTAACACTTTCTTTTCAGAGAGTATAACCAAATTTTAGTTCCTCAACTTCCAGTAAATATAAGGATGAAACCTGTTTTGCTACAAGCCAAAACAAACGATCAAACCTTCATGCAAGAAGCATTTGAATGGACTAGCCAATAAAACCATATATATTTTAAATCAGACATGGAATGAAGAAAGGAAAGCATTTGGATCTATCAGATCAGATATCATATAATGGGCTGGGGTGGTTTTGAAGAGCAAGCTTTTTTAATAAACAAAAAACATTCTCAATTCTGTTATGAGAACTTGATATAAGGTCCTGGAAACAACTCACCACCTTCCTTGATTCACAGATTACTGTAATTTCTTCACCATTAACTTCCACAACTTCCCCATCCACCCAAGCTTCCTCAGGATCCTCCACCCAAACAAAAGATCCAACCATTGAATTGACTTGAGCAGCCTGTTGGGCCAACAAGTTCAACAGTACATCAATCAGAGAGTAAGAGAGTAAAGTACTAAAGTCTCATCCATAACCACAGTGCATCAATATAAGCATTGAAACGAAAAGAGTGTAGCATCCACCCAAACACAGATATGCTGGCAGCAAGGGTCACTTCTACTGAACAGAATCTATAAACAAAATATTATTCAGCTCAAGTGATCATAATCAATAATTTAAATCAGTTATGAATTCTGACTCCAGCCCTTAACACATCTTACAACATGTTCTAAAAATTACTTTTGGTAAGTTATTCATAGTCATTTTTCTGAGTTTCCAACAAGGTCCACAAAGCTAGTTGGCTTCTGAGCAGAATTAAGAGTAGAATAACACTCCACCAAGGCACTCACATTATCTAGTCTCTAGACACTGCACAAATCTTTATACAATTGAAAACTTTGCATTAACAACTAAATGGAGAGCAGGACAGAAATTCTATAGTGCTCAGTTACATCAAAACATTTCTGAAAGCATCTAAAACAAGAAATGAACAACATATATGCAAGGTCAGGAAATGCAATAAGCAATATCTGCACGAGGAAAGGGAAAAATTAAAGCCGAGCACTTCCACATTGTTCAAATTCTAATTTTCTATCACAAGCAACAGATATTTCAAAACCTTTACCAATTAGTGCTAAAAAGGTTCACATTTTAAATTCAATTCAATAATTAAGCTCTTAAGGAAAGAACTAATTAGGAACAAAATTAACAATATTGTCGAAAAATGAGACAATAAATACCATTATCGAGGAGAAAGAAATGATCAGATTTAGATCCGACGCCGACGTAATTGAAACCCTAGATTCCTCCCTCGGGAAACAATGCCGACGAAACCATTAACGATTTCTTGAAGAATTGCAACAAAATGCCGTTACCACAAGATCTCAAATACCTTCCGCGCTGCCCTAAACAAGTTTTGCACACTCCTATACTTGTATCTCTAAGAATGCAGCAACTCTCTCTATCTCCATAACAGCTGGAGTTTCTTAGTTGAAATGAAGAAGAGGAAGAAGGGTGAAGGAGGTCACGTGAATAGCACAGCACAATGGTGTGGACCTTAAACCCCCTTCGGCAACAAACGAACCTGCAAACGAAATGGAAATAAATTTTTCACTTATTATTATTATTATTTTCCTTCCCTTTCCCTCTCAAATTTCCCTTCTTCTTTCTCTTTCTCTGTCCGTTGTTTTGTGTTTTTTTTTTTTTAAACAACTACGACGTGAACGCGTAAACTCGAACCATCATCTTCATCATCTGTTGTTGGTTTTTTCCTACTTCCGCATTTGCCCTTGTAAATCCCGTTTATTTACTCCGGAGTGCTGGCACCCCCGATTAGGATAGGAATGCCGCGTAATTATCGTCCACCTTTTATTTAAAAAAAAAAAAAACATTATTCCTTTCTTTTAGGTGACTTTTTATTTTTCGTTTTTTCAAAATTCTTTCCTAGTGCTTCATATAAGTGCGATGAGGTTGTCGAGAATTATTCAAGAACTATGGTTTTTTTTAAGGTTGTTACGGGCTGAAGGATGTAAGAGAATATTTTGAATAATTTAAAATAATGGGTGATGATGAATATAGTTGAACTCATATTTATATTTAACTCTATTTTAATATTTTATAAATTTTAAAATTGATATTCTTAATTTTTTTATCTAAATAAATTGGATATATCAGGTTTAGTTAATTTTTTAATAAATATTTCAAATATTCAATTGAAAAACTTTGTAATCTTTCATCCCCTTTACTTATTTAATCTTAAGGAGTAAATAAATTTTGAGATGGGAAAAAAATTATATTATGCATCCTTTACATGTATGTGTGTTATTTAGCTTTTTACAATGTTAATTTTATTTTTGTTAATTTCACTGTTATTCATAATTTTTTATCAGTTATTAAATACTTTTAATATTTTATTTTTTAATATTTTTGGTATTATTTTTTAATATTTTTTATACCCATAACATCTACCCTTAAATCTTACTTTTCTAATATTTATTTTTCAGAAATTTTATTATATGTCAAACTCAAACAACTATTATTTTCTCAATATTGTAAATAATATAACTCTTTAATCATGAAAAAAGAAATGGATTATATTTGGTGATGTAGCGGAGAGTATTTTTTAAAAAATATTTTTTATTTTAAAATATATTAAAATTAAAAAATTAATTTTTAACATTATTATATCAAAATTATTAAAAATATATCAATTTAATATTTTTTCAAAACAAACATGTTTTAAAAATATATTAAAATATAATTACAAACACCAAAACAAACTGCTACAGGATTATCCACACAAAAAGTTAAGATATTCCAAAGTTTGGAGGACTTGATTGGCATGGACAAGGTACAAAGTTAACAAATGTCACTAACCAGCTTGTCAATGGCATCTCTGTTGTTAAATTATAATCCGAGGGTAATGCTGGGATTTAAAAGAACCGTTAATCTTCACGTGACATGGAACACCATTCTTGCCCCGTATTCACACCAACCCACGGAATCGACGGCCTGGATCTCTTTCATTGATATGGGCCCCAAATTAATGCGTAATCAAAAGCCTCCGTTAACTCCGGAGCCGCATTAAGACCTCTAGCCTCTTTGGTCACGTTCTTTTCTTTTCCCGATTTGCTGTCACCTTTTAATGACGTGTCTGAGAGCCCACCCTTTCTCTCAACGAAGCTGCAATCAATGGTTCACATTCAATGAGCCAGTTACTGTACAATATGGATTTTAACGAAAGGAAAACATTTTTAAAGCATTTTTAAAAAATAATAAAATATTTTAATATATTTTAAAATAAAAACATTTAAAATATACCCACATTATAATATTAAATATATACCCACATTACTGTTTTCTGGAGGCTTGGGGAGCCATTACTGAGCCAAATTTCACAAAATAGAGTGAACTAAATAAGTTCTTCTTGTGAATTAAATAATTCTTGGATCGGTCAAGCAAGAGTTGGTAACAGTGTTTCTTCTTTCTTCTGGACAAGACAGGAAAAATGAAAGCGTAGTCATCAAAAAGGTTGGGAAATATAACATAAAACCAACAGTGGTGGTCGGAGGTCACGTGCAATGTTGAAGGTGCCGCCTCCTCACAACTCATCGTTTTCTATGACATTGTGTTTAGGTGTGCTGTGTGAAAGTGTATTTGACTTAAAAAAAGCATAGATTAATTATTTTATTATATGAAGATTCACGAGCAGGTCATTAAGGAATGATGGCGGAGCTAATTAATTAAACTAAAGAACAGTGAAAAATAATATATAGAAATGAGTTCATTTGGAGGGGCATAGTGTAAATTCCATGAGATAACCTTCATTCATAAGGCTGCCTTGGGAGAATTCAAAGTACGTTTTCCGAGTTTGTTTCTTAAAATATTTTTTATTTTAAATATATTAAAATAATATTTTTTATTTTTAATATTAAAATATTAATTTAAAATAAAAAATTAATTTTTTCAAAAACATTTTTAAAACAGCAAAATAAATAGTGCATATAAGTCAACCCTTGAGCTCAGTGTATTTTATTTGCGGCACAATGTTATTGTTTAAAAAATATATTTTTTAATTATTTTTAAATTTTTAAATTTTTTTACATACTAATATTAAAAATATATTTTAAAAAATAAAATTTATATATTATTTTTATATAAAAACACTTTTAAAAATAATACTACCACTATCTAAATCACTACCTTACAAACTTCATCTGATGCGTTTTTAATTTCTTTTCAAGGGACTCTCTCCGGCTTCCACCATTTGAGTTGTCCTCTTTCTTGATGTTACATAACCAATTAAAGTAATTGGGACACAAGAAAAGATGCTGTCTCCGTGTCATAATTGGGAGTGCCTTCTCTGCATCGGATCCATCTTATTTTTATAAAAATTTATGAAAAAAATATTAAATATATAAACAATATTTTATATTTCTCTAATCTCAAAGCCATATCACAGGAATTGGATCTAAAAATTTTAAATTTAATAGTTATTTTAGATCCAAAAAAATTTAATTTAAAAATCATGCTAAACTTGCGCCAAACTTAAAAACTTCAATATAAAAATCATATCAAACCCAGTAACTTCTCAAATAAAAAATAAAAAAATTAACATTTACCATGATTCTCTTAACATTTACACGGTGGTCTATGTTACAAACACTATATATAAATAATAATATCAGTATATTATTTTTTTTACATATTTTAAAATATAGTATAATGTGATTGATCATGTCAATTTTTTATTTAAAAATATGATTGTTTTATTTTTTAAAATTAGATTTTACTTTTATTTAGTGGTTTTAATATATGAAAGTTAAAAATATTTAAAAAATATATTTTTAAATTAAAAATTTCTTTGAAAATCATTGTATAAATATCTATACACACACCCACATCACGATAACAATCATTCACTCCGTGAAATCCTCGTTGTTTGTTCAGCATTTTTAGCTTGGGAAACTTAAAAATTGACCCTGTATTCTGTTATTTGTTTCCTAATAAGCTTTTTTATAATTTTATATTTCAATTTTCAAAAAAATTTCTCAGTTAATTTTATCTATCCATGTTTAATTATGAATTTGATTTGAATTTCACCTTTTGTTAGAAACAATACTAGCTTTTGTGTACGCAATTCATCATGGAACTGAACTATTTTTTAAATAAAAAATAATATTTAAATATTGAAAATGAATAGAAAATATAAAAAGTCATTTGTAATGGATATATAAAAACACTCATTATAGCTATGTTAAAATAAAATATTGTGTTAAACTTACTGTCTATATTACAGGAATAAAATAGTCTGGTTCAAAATAAAAAAAAATTAAAAATTTAAAAATATATGATAATATTTTTAAATTTATAATTTGAGTTATTAAATTTGGAAGATTCATTCAAGAAAATATCAAAGTTTAATTCTCCTGAAATTAAATATTAAATAATAAAAATTAAAAAAAAATAATCATGTATTTTTTAAAATAGCAATTTAGAAAATCAAAATCAAAATCATTGTCGTGATTATTACTAATAAGTAATATCATTACAATTACTTTTATTATTATCATCACTGCTAATATAATTATTACTAATACTGTCATTATCAATAACAATAACAATATTTTGATTAATATTATTATTATTATTTTAACAATTATCATTAATAATGTTGTTGTTGTTACTATTATTATTGTCATTGTTGTTGTCACCACAACAATCATTATTAGTATTTTTATCACCACCCCTATTCTTCTTCTTTATCTTCTATTTCGTAGGATTGTTGTTATTGTTTGTACTTGAGTAGTAGCAATGATATTGTTACTACCACGTCCACTACAGTAATTATTGTTGCTATTAGTATTGTAATTAAATTTATTATTATTTTTGTTGTTGTTGTTTTTGTTACTATTATTACAATTATCATTGTTAATATTTTTTCATTATCATTACTATAATTGGTAATTTAATTATTGTTGTTGTTCTTATCAATAATATTGTTATTTTCATTTTTATTTTTATAACTATTATCACTATTATTATCATCGTCATAAGTATCATTATTAGCATCAATACTATTACCACAACTACCATCATCATTATTGTTGTCACAATTATTATTATTTTTACCAGCATCATTATTATTATTTAATATTACCATGATCATCATTACAATTATTATCGTTATTATTATTATTGTCAGTGAAAAACTAAAAACCATGAACTTGATTTGAATGATGGAATTCAAAACTATAAAAGCTTAGACAAAATGAAAAAAAAAATAATAATAAGAAATCAAAAGAATAGTTACTAAATTGAAATCATTATTGTCGTTGAAAAAATAAAAATCATGAACTTAATTTAAAAAAAATGGAAATATATAAAAACTTTAACAAAAGAGTAAAGAAAAAAATAAAAATAAAAGGATTGAATTGAAATACCTTACATGTACAAATTAAAAACCAATGATTAAATTAAAAAAATAAAACTCCAATAAAAGTGAAAATGACTAAAAAACAGCAATTAAAACTAAAATATTTGAATTTAAAAACAACAACAACAATAACTAGAAAATAGAAATGAAGGGGGAAAAAAAAATCATCCACTACCCACTAGTTAATTTAGAGTATATGTTCTACTTGTAACGGAAGAGAAAACGAAGATGAATCAACTAGGATGGTGCAAGAGATATTTTAATTTTCAGAAATCACCACATGCGTTGTCTAAGATAGCTCTAACATGCAAATGTTTGCTTTGTATATACTAATAATTTTTTAATTAAAAAATCATTATTTTAAAGGGAAAGTATAATACTACTATTAACCATATTTATAATCATCAACAAAATCTAGGTTAAAAGATCTAAATACCTCTAATTAACTAAATATTTTGTAAGGTTAAAAGATCTAAATACCTCTAATTATAATGAACTAAATATTTTGCATTCAATGGTGCATGTCGAATACTATCATATATAAAAAACTAAAAAATGTCTAAATACTCGTGCCCGAAACTAATAAATTTTTGATTTTTTAGACCATGTTAGTTATTTTATTGTTTATAAAACATTAAATAAACACCAGTATCCAATCAGTAATAATTAATGCACTTCGTAAAAATATTAAAATAATCTTGATTTAAAGGTATATAATTTTTCACGAGAATGACAAAATAATCATTATATTATAACGGAGAGAGAGAGAGAGGTGACAGTAAAACCTCCATTATGTTGTTTGTTAATGTCAATTTAAAGAGAATTCAGTGTTTATATCGGGGATCCCTAATAAAAGACTCCAATTGACAAATCAAAATTACCTGGAGACAAATTAATGCAAGAATTTATTCGAGAGCAACGATGATACTAACCCAGTGGCCAGTATTTAGGAGCTAGTTTTTTAGATCTGCACTTCCTCTATTATTGGATCTGGGGAAAGGATGGTGGCGTGCACGGGTGATAATCTCTTGAAAATACCTGGATTACCTCAACAAAATTATGTGATGAAATCTTAAAGTAATCCTGGGAATTATCCAAGAATTAATTATTATTTTTTGCTATCTTATTATTAATAAATTCCTAAAACAAATATATCCTTGTAATCTTCCCCTGACCTAACCCTGGCCAGGCAAATCTTTCATCGAGCCTAATTATAGCTAGATGATTGTGATTTTTAAAATATTATAGGAAGAAATTCCACGGCTAAAAAAACTCAAGTATCTAATCGGGTGAAACAAATTCAAATATAAAAAGAAAATCTTCCCATAATAATAATAATAATAACAAAAAAAAAAAAAGATGGAATGCTCATCCTTTTCTTATAATATAGATGCTGTATCGCACGATGGAATGCTCATCCTTTTCTTATAATACATATACTGTATCACGCCTTTCGAAACACGTCGCTTTGGCCGAGTGGTTAAGGCGTATGCCTGCTAAGTACATGGGGTTTCCCCGCGAGAGTTCGAATCTCTCAGGCGACGCGAGTTTTTTGCAGCTCCTGATTTTGAATTGGCACTCGTTTCCTTGTTCTACGAGTTTGGGTTGGCGACATTTCTGGACGATTTATTCTGGGTTCTGGTTTGATTGCTCGAAGCATTTAAAATATCAATGGAAGACCTTCGACGGGTGAGACATTGACCGAGTCCTTTAACCTTAAACTGGCCCAAAAATTTATATTTCAAGTTTTAGCCCATAATTCGTTGTTGTTTCCTGCTATAAACCATGCAACAGGTCCACAAATATCAACCTTGGGTGCCAGAAAAATGCCTTCTCCATTTTTCCAATTAAAATTTTAACATGCCAGGGAACGAGAGGAGGCCCATTACATGATTTATAATGTAAGACGTATTGTTGAGTGAATTTCATTTAAATTTAAAATTTATATAACTCTATACTATATTATATTTAATTTTTATATTGATAAAATAAAAATAAGTGATTATTTGATTAATAAAACTTTAAAACTATATTAAAAAACTAATTTAACCTAGCAACTTAAATTATTAGTTAAAATATTAAAATATTATTTATTTTACTCTTTAATATACTTCTTCAAATAAAAACACTTTAAATTTGAAACTTACACAAGCCTACATTATATTTGTGTAATTTTAAAATCATATAGAACGAGATAGGTGAGAATAGAACTCGTAATAGTTTAATTAATAAAACTATGATGACATGTAAAATAATTATCTTATTTAAAAATTTAAAGTGTTAGGTGAGGTTTTAAGAATAGTTTTATATTATTCTCTAATATACTACTACAAGTAAAAAAAATTTGGAATTGAAACTTGTATAAACTCATACTACTTGATATTTAATTTTTATTGAATAATGACATTCAGACTACTTGATATTTAATTTTTATTGAATAAAATGGAGTGGTGACATTCATATTTATGACCACTTGTCAATAAAATCTAATATCATATTAAATAACATTCTTAATCTAAAAATTATTAAGTTGAATTGATTAATTGATTCTCCGATAAAGTATGATAATTTTGTTAATTAAGTGTTTATGAATTTAAATATTTTTATTTTTATTTTAATTAATAAAAAATAATTATGAGGTAGTGGATACTTATGTAATTTTTAAACTATAAATTTTTTTATTTATAATATGTATTAAAAAAATAATATAAATTATATTTCAAAAAATTACTTATAATTATTTGACACGAGTACAAAGACATGAGAAAATTAATGATGCAAATCCGCTATTAATCGACCAAAATAACACTTTCCAAGTTGCTTTTCAGTTATTTTCTCATCAGCATTATTTTTAAATAAAAAATTTTTAAATTAATTTTTATTTAACAATACTTTCAAAAATAATTTTAATTAAACGTATCTTAATTGATATATATTTTTCCTTTCAAATCACTCTCACACCAATTACAGCAATAATAAATACACTGAACCAACCTGTCGACATCTCACACGTTAAAACCAAATGCAATAATTCCCCGCCCAGTTTTTTGGCAAGTACTAGCGAGCCATTCGGTCCATGAATGGAGTGATTGCATCCAAAAAGGGCAAATTACGAGTCACATGGCGCTATTTTTCAAGCATCGTTAAGTGCCAAAGTGCTTAAATGAAAACGGACCCTACGGAATTGATCACAGGAATGCTTGCATCCCTCATTTCCTAGTAGATGTCAAATCCAGAGCATTGTTACTGCAGCAAGTCTCTTTCAGGGAGGGAATCCGAAGGCATGTCACCATAATTGTATCTGTACGCTTACAAAGATGTCAACGGGGGAGGGAAAAAGATGCCCTAGCGACTTTGATGCGAAACTTCATGATGTTACAACGTCACCACCCTTTATTGCAAGATTAACTGCAATGGCATTGAGGGGCTTAGCCTAGAGTGGAAGGGGCTTGTCTCTTTTCATTACACATGGATTCAAGTTCTGATGTGCATGCCTGTCACCCCTGCGGTGCCTTACATGCCTACTAGGTTTGCAGGGTATTCAGTGAGCCGTGGGGATTAGTCGTGGTGCGCACAAGCTGGCCCGGACACCCCACGTAAATCCAAAAAAAAAAAAAAAGATTAACTGCAATAGACCAGCAGGGGTTGCTGGGGGTATTTTTTTTTATTCGAACATGATTCAGGTTCTATTAAAAATGAGACTGGAGGGTTCTTTCCTTCGCGTTTCTTCTGGATCCATCCCTGTATGGTATGTTTGTTATCCTCACGGTACCTTACATGCTCACTAAGCTTGCAAGGTATTTAATGGGCTTGAGAAATAGTTGAGATGCACGCACAAGCTGATCCGGACACCCACGTTAGTCTAAAAAAAAAAAAGATTAACTGCAATGGACCAGCAGGGGTTGCTAGGGATATTTTTTTTTATTCAAACATGATTCGGGTTCTATTAAAAATGAGACTAGAGGGTTCTTTCCTTCATGTTTTTTCTGGATCCATCCCTGTATAATATGTTTGTTATCCTTACGGTACCTTAAATGCTCACTGAGCTTACAAGGTATTTAGTAGGCTTGAGAAATAGTCGAGGTATACATAAGCTAGCTCAAACACCCCGATTATAAAAAAAAAAAAGATTAACTGCAATGGGGTAAATTGCTAACAGTTTGATTAAAGGTTTATATAATTGGTAATTTTAAAATTTTAAAAAATTAATTTAAATATATAAATTTATCTAAATATCCATAATTTTATTTAAAATATTTATTTATCTCATAAAAACAACAGCTCTAAGATAGATCCAAGATTTAGTTTTAGTAAAGGCAAGATGGTATAAGTATATTATTAAATTAATTAAGATCCAACAAATCCAAAAATAACAAGTTTTTAATATAAAGTTACAAAATTTACATGTAGTATATAAAGATGCTTTGCAAAATTCTATTTTTCTTCTTTTTATAATTTACAATCACTCTTTATAAAGCTTTGTATGTTCAAAACGTTATATAATTTATTCATTACCAACACTTTCAAATATATTTTTAATGTAAAAACTAAATAATCATTCAATCAATTATCTCTGATTTAATTGCATAATTAACTTCTATATTTTCCTTATTCAATTCACATAATCATCCTAGGTATACATATAATGAAATGAACCAAAACATCCTAAAATCATTCTCACACAATCCTAGCATTTTTAACATTCATTTTGTATTTCACATCCTAATACATTGTCATAAATTGTTTATTTCATCAATTTCTCATAGTTTTTTTTGTCTAAGTTACATTGAAAGTTCAACTATAACTAAATAACATAATTAAATAAGTTATATTGAAAATTCAACAACAACTAAACAACATAATTAAACATATTTCAATCCTCATCAACACAACAACACATACTAAATATACATAATTAATAAACATTTATTGTATTCCAAAAGTTATTATTTCTTCCTTTAAATAGTCGGCTCTACTTTCACCATAAAAACCTAACTTTTTCCCCTTTAATTATGCTTTATTTAGAGTCATATACATTTTATTTCATCCCAATAACATTATTTTTTCACAATTTCACTTTTCCCCAACTTAACACTTAAGATTCTAATTCAAAATTTAAATTTTTTGTATAAGCTTTGGTAATCTTTACTTACATTTATACAACTTGAGTTTATAATATTTTACCTGATAATGATATAAACTTCAAATGTTAACTAGTTAACATTTTTTACTTCTCTTTTTTTCCTTTCAACATCGTGAGTTTCCTTTCTCTACTTAATTTTCCTCACTTAATTTTCCTTTTAATTCTTGAATTAGATATGTTCAATACTCATTCCCTTATTTATCTTGCTTTAAATCCTGGTTTTTTCTTCATGGTTTTAATAAGAAAGCTCTCATTTTTTTTTTTACTTTTTTCAACATTGTTCGTCAGTTAAAAAGGGAAGAAAAAACTAAATTTCTAGTTTTTCCAGCTTATTTACAAAAAAGCCATAATGAGCCTACATGTTATTTTTTATTCGACTGTTGATATTCTTGTATAGTTTATCCAAACCTTGATTACCTTAAAATTTTAACCCAAGATAGAGCAATGTGTTAGGAGGGTATTTGTAAGATCTTAATCCAATCTGACGACTGGATTGAGAGTTATGCTTGTTAGCATAAAACTAATTAGTAGGTGATTTTATATCTAGATTTGAATTTTTTTATTCAATCATTGCTAGAATTATTTTCAATTATTTTATTTACTTCTCATGACTATTATTTTTCCCAAAATATTTTTATATTTTTATTTTTATTATTTATTTTATTCACAGACTTACTATATTTTCATGACAACGTTATCAATTTTTAACCAAAGTTTACACTAAAACCTTTTGGAGCAGTGTTTTTTTTTTAATTTTATTTCTCATTTCCATTATAATTTTTTAGAATTATTTTCTCATTTCAAAACACATCTATTTTAAATTTCTCATAATTTTTCTATCCATCAAAACCTATTACCGGTTTCAACATGGTATATACTTCATTCATTTATTTATTTTGTAATGTGGGCAAGTGCTCATATGCTGAATTCGTCTATGATAATTTTCAGGATATAATTAAATTTTCTAAACCTCTAAAAAAATAAAAAGGAGAGACAAAAGAAAAAAAATATGTTTTTTATTTTGTGTATATTTCTCTTTATGTAATAACAAGTTTATACTTCAAACATTTTAATGAAACTATATGACTATTAATAAAATATTTATATTTTGAATTAAACTGAATAACTGCTATTTAATTTTATTTTATCAATTGCAAAAGTTAAAATTAATTATAAAAAATAAAAATAAATTGACTCAATAAAAAATTAATGTTGCTTATAAATTAGATTTCAATTGCTATCTTTTGATATTATAAATATATTTATATATCATTGTTTTTACTTAATTTACTATACATTAAAAAGTGAATAGATCAATAGAAATTCGGTGTATACACATTTAGTTGGCATTGGCATTTTATTGTTTAACAGACGAAAAGAAATTAGAGACTTGGAGGAAAACAAAAGATGTGAATATTATTAGATGGAGTGATAGCAGAAGAACTAATTAAATTAAGATGTAGCCTCCATTGAATAATTTAGCTCAAAGAGTTCTGTAAACAACATTGCTCTAATTCTTTTAACCGCAGAAAGTCACAATTGAAAGACTGGACTAGGCTGTTCAAATAAATAAATAAATAAAAGAATAATTACACAGCAAGATTTTTTTTTGGTTTAAAAATATATTAAAATATTTTATTTAGATTTTTTTTAATAACAACTCATTAATAAAATTATTAAAAAATATTTTAAAAAATATCAATTTAATATTTTTTTTTAAATACACATATAAAAATTTAAAGCTATTTCAGTTCTAAATAAGTAAATTTTACGACTGAACGCTGTAAAATATGTTTCTTGGTTGTTGAGGATGCTCCTGACTCAAAGAGAATATATCAAGTTCGGATTTAGAAAAATTAATATATGGTTCTCATAATTAAGTAACCAATATTCAAATTATTCATGCTTCACTTTCAATTATTTAGATGAGTTAGGTTGCCTATTAACATGAGGCTGCTCACAAGGATCGACGATAGCTACCGAATATTCTAAAGTGGGATTGGATCCATTAACACGTACGTATTTGTAAACTTTTTAATTAATTTTTTTCATGATTAAATTATATTAAATTCAATTTTTTGGCAAACATACAGAAAATTTTATTTCAATGCTTTAGATGAATAATGGATCTTAAAGATTACCGAAGAACATGGTTTAATCCCAATTAACACGCAAGCGGACTTGAGAATATCATAATTATAGAATTAAAGAAAAATAGCATATGAACACACACAATATAACAATATAATTTGAGGCAACACCTAAAAAACTTTATTCCTTTAAATATGCTAGATTAATGTAAGAGTTGTGTTTTAAGAACATCTAGAATGAAGATATACTATCTTATTTTTTTGTTTATTATTGGAAAAAAAATATTATTTACACACATAACATAACGCACATAACGCGTGCAGAATGAAGATATACTATCTTATTTTTTTGCTTATTATTGGAAAAAAATATTATTTACACACATAACTCGTGCATATATATATATATATAATTTAATATTCATTATTTATATTTATATTTGGTATTTAATGTTATTTTATTTTATATTGATTCAATTAGACAATTGATCAACTTACAATTAAAAAATATTCTTAAAAACAAAAATCTAAAGTAAATTGTTGCAAAAATAGTTAGTATGAAATTTATTTTTAGTTTTTATAGCTGATATTTAAATGAAAAGGAGTAATTTGCAAGTAATTTAAGTAGTTTATAAATTACATCACTGCACACATGCACCATGTATCATACACTAAAAAATTACTAGTTATATGTGAAGTAGCAACCTCTAGCACCATGTATTATACACTAAAAAATTACTAGTTATATGTGAAGTAGCAACATCTAGATGAGCATATCAATATGCTAATAGAATTTGTATTATCTTTGATGAACCTATAAATATTTTTCTCACTTGAAAGATAAAATTTTTGAATTCTTTCTTTTTTACCGATTGTATTTCTTCTTAATTTCTCTATACATGCATGCACTAGTATATGTACAGTTTATTACAAATACGGACTGTCATGACATCTGGTATAACTAACGGTCTGTCATGATAGTTAATATAATTGTAGCTAAGTCAGTTAGAGTTAGTTACAAGGAGAAAAAAGAGGTAATTAGCAGAAATCCTAATCCTGACATAACCAACTCTTCTTTTCAGTTAGCTCTCACGTAACCAATTCTTCTTCTACCTTTGGTTTATCATCCCTCTGCAAGTGAAAGGGTCTGAGAACAAGGCACAACTATGTTTTGAGAAACAAGAACCTTGAACTTGTGAGATGTTTAGTCAAAAGATTCGCTAACCGTTCGACAGTGGGAACAAAGTGTAACTGTATTTTCCCTTTGAGAACTTGGTCACAGATAAAGTGTAGATTAATTTCTTTATGTTTTGTTCGGGTATAAAATTCAGAATTTTTGGCTATATGATAAGCATTGATATTGTCATACTAGAGTATAGGAACAATAGGGGTAGGAACACATAGTTCTCGCAGTGATGCTTGGATTTAAATAATTTCTGTCTTAGCCAGGAAAAAACCTCTATACTCTAATTCTGTACTGCTGCGAGATACTAGTTTTTGCTTAGTAGAGGACTAATAAATCAGATAACCCCTTAGATAAATGAGATAACCACTTGCACTTCATTGATCATTAGGTTGAGCATCCCATTCAGCATATGTGAAACCTTCTATTATCAATTGAATTGATGAATTTAAAAGTAAGCCATCATGCATAGTCCCTCATAAGTATGAAGGATTCTTTTGACAGAGAGCCAATGGGCTGGAGTTGGTTGTTGCATAAACTGACATGCTTTTATTAACAATGAAAGCTATGTTAAACCTTGTAATTGTAAGATATTGAAGTGCTCCCACTATACTGTAATAACGAGAAGTATCTTTCATAGGCTCACCATCAAATTTAGATAAATTCTGTCCAACAGCCCCAAGAGTTTTGACTGGTTTTGTATCAAACATTGCTATTCTATGTAGTAAATTAAAGACATATTTGGTTTAGCTGAGATATATAGAACCCTCATAGTAAGAGACTTCAATACCTAGGAATAGGTCAGCATCCCCAAATCAAGTAATTCAAACACATAATTCAGTTTAGCAACAAGTGAAGTAACTTATGTAGGTGAGTTGCTTGTGATAAAGATGTTATCTACATAGATAAGAACAATCAAAGTTGTAGATTCACCAAAGCATAGAAATATAAAACTATCAGTCCTGGAGTTGCTGAACTTTCACTGTAAAAAAGCAGAACTGAGCCTATGAAACCAAGTTTATAGAGCTTGTTTTAAGCCATATGAAGCTTTCCTTAATCAACAAACTTTGGTAGGAAACTTGGTGTCTACATAGCCAAGAAGTTGGGACATGTAGACTTGTTCCTCGAGCTCACCATTTAGGGAAGCATTGTGTACATCAAGCTGTCGTACTTCCTAATTAAAACTAAGAGCAATGGATAATATAATGTGAATAGTTGCAGCTTTGACTATTGGGCTAAATGTCTTAAAATAATCAAGGCTAAGTGTTTGATGATATCCTTTTGCCACAAGTCTAGCTTTATAACTGTTAATATTACAATCTAGCTTGTGCTTTAATTTGTATACCCACCTGCAGCCTATGATATTTACATCAGAAGGCTTGGCAACAAGATCTCATGTGTTGTTCCGATAAAGAGTTTCAAGATTCACTTAAATAAAGAGAATCTACATTTGCAGGAATGACATCAGTGGATATTGAGGTACCTTGTGCTTCATTTATCAAATAAATAGGGATGGTGAGACTCGAACTCGTGACTGCTTCATCATCAAGACTCTGATATCATGTAAACAACCATCTCAACCCAATAACTTAAGCTGTTATGTGAGGCCTCAAGATATGATTTATATTATTCTCTAACATTTATCAATATGGAAATAAGGCAAACAACTAGAGGAGGATAGTATTGCAGGAAGGAAACTTGCTGAGAAAGCATCATCAGTCTGAGGTAGAGGAATGTTTTGTTGAAAAGGAATTGTGTTTCATAAAAAACAACATAAGGTGTGACATAAACTCGTTTAATAAGATAATCAAGGCACAAATAACCTTGTTATTAAGGTTATAACCAATAAATATACACTGAATTGATCGATATTATAGTTTATGGTTGTTATAAAAGCGATTAAAAGGATATCATAGGTAACTAAATAATCTGAGGGACTTGTAATCAGGAGTTTTCTAAAAAAGGGTTAGATAAGATGAATCATTGTTGAGTATCTTACTTGACATTTTATTAATGAGGAATGTTGCTAATTGAAATGCATACTGATATAACTTTATTAGCAAATAAGCATGAGCTAGCAAGGCCAATCCAATCTCTACAACATGTTTATGTTTCCTCTCAACTCTTTTATTTTGAGTTGAATTATAAAGGCAGGAAAACGATGCACAATACCAACCTATTAAAGAAAGGTTATGAAGGATTTGAACTTACCCCCTTTATCAGATTGCATATATTTTATAGTGTCATCAAATTGATTCTCTATATAAGTTTGAACTGCTTAAACATTGGAAGAGTTTGGCCCTTTGTGTGTCGAAGGTAGAACCACGTGTATCGTAAGAAATCATCCAAGAACAAGATAAAATACTTAGCATCAAATATGGATTTGACTAAAACAGGCCCTTAGATTTCCATATGAATTAGTTCCAATGGTTTGGAGGTATGAGAGGAGGAGAGACAAGTGGACAATCTATGACTTTTTGCAAGTTGACAAGAAGAACATTTAGTGGAGCAACTAACAACTTTATTCTTTTCATAGGAAACATTACAGTTTTGTAATACTTGAACTATAACATCAATGGCAGCATGACCTGGTCTGTGTTTCCATATTTCCATTTTATTATGAGTAGATCTGAAGCTTAAAGAACGAACAGTAAGGGTAAGTAAAAAAATAAAAAAATGATTAAATCAAAAAAATTAGAAAAAAATAACTGAAAAAACCAAATTGTGAAAAAAACTGATTAGTTTGGTTTGATTTTGATTTTATAAACCTAAAACAAAAAAACCAAACCAAACCTAAATAAAAAAATCAGAAACAAATTAAGTTAAACGGGAAAAAAACCAAGCTAAATTAATTTGAAATGATTTTTTATCCTAAAAAACTGAACTAAAACAGGTCGGTGTTGACCGGTTTTGGTTTGGTTTTGTCTTTTTTTAAATTTTAATTTGGTTATTTTTTTTGATAAAAATTAAACCGAATAAAAAATGATCATCCTTGATGAAAAGTAGAGAAATCTTTAATGCCAACATATTCCATTTTCTTGTTGTTTAGTGCTTGAAACCTGTAAAGTCCATTCTTAAGTCTGCCTTATATCACTATCTTTTTTGTATGCAAATCTTTTATAAAGAAACTATTAGATTGAAATTCAATTAAAGCATTATTATTTGAGTAGAATTTGGCAACACTTATTAAGTTTGCTGAGATGAATGGAACATGAAACATCTTTTTGAGTTGAAATGATCATGAGTTAAAAACTAGACAATGAGAACCAATTTTAAAAATGGATAAGTGCTTATAGATAATAACTTGCTCCATAATCAAGGTACTAATTTTCATATGTAAAATGGCAATTATAACAATTATATTGTTTATTGTTTTGATGTACTAATTTTCATATGTAAAATGGCAATCATAACAATTATATTGTTTATTGTTTTTAATATTCATATTTCAAGAGTTAGTATCATTGCTTGAAGAGTTTTGATAGAAGATATCAAATTTGTGATAGTAAATATGTACTATATAGTTAAATTTATTACATAATTGACATTGTTGCTTTACGTAAATTTGCTACTCCGATCAGACCTCTATACTAAGAAGTATATGCTCTAAGAAAAAAAAAATAAAAAAAAAATTCACCGCTAATTATTTAAGCTGAATGTTTTTTTTTCTATTTCTTTTTTCAAGTACAAGCAATAAAATTTCATTGCAATGGATGTAGGACCGACTTAAGGTGTCATTATGTATGTTAATAATTGTATTATGAATCCTATGAAAAGAACACATGTGCACAGCCAGCTACAGCCTATGATCTCCCTCGTATTTGCTTACATTTCTTGTGTGTCTTGTCTTGTCTAATTTATGTCAACTGGACATTAGAAATGGGCAGCCCTCTTCACGGGCGATTTTAGTCCTTACAACCAAATAATTCGGAGAGAGCTGGCCTCGCTAAATATATATTGCCACGAAGTGCTGGAGATTTGATAGCAGGCTCAGTTCATTGATGGAGGAGCCTCTGTAAGGAATTTATACAATTCACACACCTTCCTTCTAACTCAAACCCCATTATGGATTGTTTAGGTGGTAAGAAAAAGAGCAAGCAGTGTGAGAAAGGTCTTAGAGGGCTCACAGAGAAGGTATGGCTTTTCCAAGAAGAAATCCAAGCTATAATGTACGAGAGAGAGAAAGACGCTAGAGCTTATGAGAGAGACATGATAGTTTTTGCATTTAAAAGAGCAGAATGGAAGCAAGAAAGAAAGAAGCTTAAGGAGGAAGTAAAGAGATTGAGAAAGGTAGTGGAAGAGAAAGATGAGAGGATTAAAGTATTGGAAGAAAGGTCGATAGGAAGAGAAAGTGAAAAAAGGGAGGAATTCTTGGGGATTTCCAGCTTCCTTGTGGAGCAAATGAGGGAGGAGAGAGTGTGGCGCGATGAGGCTGTGGATAAGTGGAAGAAGCTATATCTTGCCATTAAGGCCGAGCTTGATGATCTCATTCAGAAGACTCACCATGGTGCATCTCTCTCCTTTTTCTCATACTCGCACGCACTCGCACACACAAAAATAAAGCCTGCACCATTTTCTTCAGCAGACTTCCTTTGCATGATTCCCCACGCATGGTGCAAATTAACTACATATTAATTACCTGTGCATTTATGTAATGTCTTGCAAATATTTCAGTTTTATCATTCAGTGCCGCGCAAACCTCAATGTCTAGCGCATGGCACATGCTACTAGAATTGGCATGCTCCACAACTTCCTTTCGTCAAACATCCTAAAAAGTTGATTGAAGTTGTCCAAGAATGGGTCCCAATAATACATTTTTGCTTCTCCCGAAGATAATGTGTAGTACATGAGGTAGTGATCAGAGTCCAGCATCTCTTCTTATCCCAAGTCGCTTACTGTTTCACCACATCAATCCTTTGTGATAACATATGTGGGAGTTTTCTTTTTCAAAAAAGAAGTTGAACATGTCTTGTTGCCATCACTTGATACAAAATAAAAATATGTGGGCACAAAATGCAAGATTTCAGAGCATCATAATCATATTAAACTTATATTAAATGATATGGCCTTGAGTATCTATTTTAACCACTACTTTTCCTTTGGTCAATTGGTATACCAATTATGCTGGTACACTGATTAAGAAACCATGACAGTACAAAAAATAATCAATGAATGACAGTTATGTATGCTTGCAACTCGGTTTTGCAGGAGATGGCTTGCACTGGAGAGCAGAGGGAGAAGAAATGATTGAGGAGTTGAAGATGGAAGTGAAGGCCAAGGAAGGATGTATAGAGGAGCTGAAAGCACAATTAGCTCTAGCGAAGAAAGAAGAATACAATAGGGCAAGGGAGGTCGATATTCTGCGGCAGAGCTTGAAAATCATGAGCAGTAGGAAGGCATCCAGCTTTGCTCTCAGCAAACCGAAGTTAGAACTTGTGAAACAGGCTAGAAAAGCATAACTAGCTTTACAAGTAAAATCTACATTACAATATCGATGGACTGTACTGTAATCTTTTTCAAGTCAACTTGAGCAAGGATCGAGCAAATCTTACATTACTAAAACACAGTGCCTTTTTTGCACCTTTTCGTATTATACCTGGCACGGTAGCTTGCTAATTAACAAGAGCAGTAGAGCACAGACGAAGGGATTTTGGTTAGATTACGTGAGGTAGTAACCTCCAAAAAAAGGGGACTAAATGGTTAAATCGATGAGACGAGTGAGGCGACTACTATTTTCTCTTATTCCTCTCCAATGAAGTTGCTTAGTGAACCAACTTCATTTGCAATAAAAGCTTGAATTTCAACATTAACCCTTTTGCGAAGAGGGGGTTTAATTAGAAATATTTCGAAAGGATAAATTTTTCTATCTTCCTCGAACTTATAACCACTCTATCTTTCACTTGCACAGTAAATAAGATTCAATTAACATTCCTAATCATATTTCAAATAAATCTAATTGTTGATTTCACAGATCTGGTGATGGGTTTATAAATTCGACGACCATTTGGCTCTTTTAGGAGACTTCAGTAATTGAGTAAGAATGCAAGTTGATTCAAAAGCAGAGCCCTCTAGCCGTTTGATACCTACCAACAACGATCTGAGATTTGGTGGAAAAGATACAGGTCTTAATTTTAGTTAGATTGGATGGCCAACCATCCTCTTCAGTTGGACAATGGACTTCATTTTGTAAAAGATCTCCATGGAAGGATTAGCGCCAATGAAATGATGATCAGAGAGAATACGAAGACCAGGAAAAAGGAACTCCGTACTGAATAATATTTTGATATTGAGATTGTACAACATCCAATCATGCAAGTTGTCACGGAAATGTGTGATCTGGATTTGATATAAATATTGCTGTAAAGAAACATTTCCTACCCACAGACCCACCCCTACCTAAGCTGTAGTGCTTTACATGTATTCTTCTGATGGGTTTCCTATAAGACTGACAGACTGTTAAATGCTGCATACAGACACATTGCCTGATAACCGCCAAAGAATTATTCAGCAATAATGATAGGAAAGGAACGTCCATGAACATGCTTCGGCTGCTAGCATTCAGTTTTTACTGCCTTCTTAGCTGGTCGAGAAGCTATCTCGTTCACTGCTTTCTACCCTTCCAAAAGCGTGGTAGTTTGATCTCACATTCTGACCGCAGGAAAACATATATGGATGAATGTCTGGATAAGCATGGTAACTAGTAATTATGAAAGCTGTTGGGTATACTTAACACTATGCAGTTCAATAAATGGACAAAACACGAAAGAGTGAATCTCTGGAACAATGAGTAAATATTCGACAGAGTGATAACTACCGAATATGTAAAAGCTTCAAGGGACACAGGAGCTTGAAACTATGAGCAAATGAATTGGTCTCAGGAAAGTAAATTAGTCTCCACTCCTACCACAAGCAACCATCAAGGAAATCAAATATATTATTAATCTAATTATCTGGATGAAAATAATCATTTAACAAGATGCCATGTACCTCTCAAGCAGCGTGATGTAATAGAAATCCTCCATATGATCCACTATCTTGGATTCAAACACTATAGAGGGGAGCATTAATTTGGATCAGACTGCATACAAAAAGAATTTATTGGGGCAGAATCAATTGCAAAAATAAGAGTACCAAGGTATAAAGATATCACTATTTGTTGGCTGGCTTTCTGTTTCCTGTTTCCTGGCCTTTGCATCTGGGTCACCCATACAAATGAGTAAGTTATGGAAAGAACAGACAGAGTACAGTTAAGAACAAGACACATACGAATCCATTGACAACATCTGGTGTGGACCCCTCAACAAAATCACCTTGGTATTCATCTTTCAAAATCTCCGAATTATCCTGAACAGCACAACACATTTTGAAGTTATATAAAATGAAAAGAAATATAATATTGGCAATTTCCATGTGATGTCCACGACATTCCTTCCAAATGTTGGTTGTGCACCGAAGGAAACATGCGGTTAGTGTTGTCGCTCGTCCCCGCGCAGCATCGTTGGTAATTTTTGCTTGTTTTAAGAGTCATCAATTAGTATTAAATTGAGGATTATTAAAAAACTTAAATATACTGGTTTTTATCAGAAATTCAATTCAAGACTAAAATAAAAGGCCAACGGCGGTTGACTTGTGTTTTCTGGAGATGGGGAAGAATGGACCAGCTGTGGGGCTGTTGGGTGGGGGAGCTGGGTATGTGTGGGTCTGGGAGGCGTTTGGCTGGGGAAATGGTTTTTTTTTCTTGGGGAAGAAAAGCAAAGGAAGAGGGCGGCCCTGGTCCGGTGAGGGAGAAGAAGATGGGGATGGTTGTCTGGTGAGGTCAAAAGACTGGCTGTGAGAGGGGACTGTTGATCTATGGCGGGCTGCTGTGGGGAAGGAAATGTTAGTGACAGATCAGGGGGCGGCTGCCTTGTTTTTCTTCCAACGGCTGCTCTCAAAGATATATTTTTTGAGGTTTTCATTATTTTCTTGTTATTTTTAATTTTTTAAAAAAATTTATCAAAAACATAGATAAAGATAGCAACAAGTGTGAATCACAGTCAAAAGAGCTAGTGTCATGAATCACACGAACATCTTTCACATATATTTGCTTTGTTCTTGAAAAAAAAATAATTAAGAACTCTATGAAAGTCCACCCACAAATTTAATCAAAGTCAACAAAGATGCAAATTAACTTATCCCACCTGAGCTAACTTATGAAAGTCTGACCTGATAATACAGATGCATAAGGTCATTTTGAGATCGATCGCAATAACAAAGAAAAATAAATACGCAACTCAGCTTTCATATGAATGCAGTTTTCAAAGGAATGGAGTAACTCAGCTTCCCTTGCATGCGTGAAGCAATCATGCGCAATTTTCAGATGAATGCCTGTCAGGAGTCAGCAATAGCAAAGCTGCAGAAAGTATCAGGCGCACAAGGGAAGTACTTAAGTTACTGAAAAAGTCGAAATAGTACATCTATGGTAGATTCGGTGGTGAGAAATAAACAGGTCCAGTGACGGGAATTGCAATCCAACAGCAAACCTTGAATTTAAAGAGGATGTCTATTTATTGTAGAAGATGAAGTTCACTGTAGCATATATAAAATGCATATCCAGAAGTTAAGTTTGCAGTCTACAGTAACTTGCACTTGCTATTAAGGGAAGGTTACAGAAAAAGCATATCCAGGAGTTAAGGCCAATGTTATCTCACAGATGTAAGACAAAATGTGGCAAAATTTTGAACCAAAATTCAAGACAAGAAGAATGACAATTGATTTCTTTAAGAGGTACGAGGTACAAAATGTCTTGAGCATGTTTGAGATTATTTGTTTAAGTTTCCAGCGTATGAGCATACTAAAAGGCATCGCCTATTTTTGTAAAACTTAATTGCGCACAAGCCAAAAACTATAAGGATTAAAAAATACTGTTTAATTCACCTATAATGATGCATGAGCTTGTATGTTGATGCATCCCTGGAGGCTAGAATCTCAGAAAGGAGTTCACTCAAGAAAAAGCACCCACAGCAGTTACATATGGACTATATTAATCAGCAAAAATCAACACTAAATACAGAAACGAAGGAATAAGTTTAATCAGCCTATATTAGTTCTTAAAAATGTGTACACGCATGATATAACGTTGGTCATTGCCCTAGAAACTTTAGGATTTTGAAAGAGAAGCATGAGATGGTTAAAGAGCAATGAAATCAAAACTTACGTGTAGCCAATTAATAGTTTAATGACAGAGATGATCCATATCCTGAGTGAATCATAAACAATCAGAACACTATAAACCTGAAAAATTTGGAGCACAATCAAGTATATCATAACCATGTTGGGATGTTGTTATTAATAGATAATAGCATCTGCAGCCCTATCCTAAAAAGAAGGGATACTATTGTTAAAAGACTACACTAATAAGTGGAAATTATCAAATAAGTTACATCAATTATTGAGAAAATAGTGTAATTCATGTGCTGTCACTATTAATACTATAATTTATGGCAAAATTATTTTACCATTCATACCTATAAATAAAAGCATTATTTGATAGCAAAAAGTAAAAGAGAGTGAGAATAAATGAAAAGAAGAGAGATGGGCTACAATGTCAGCAGTCTTGTTACCATTGTAGCAGTTGCAAGTACAACAATGAAAAATTGTAGTTGAGAAGAGTAGATGTGATTCTCTTCTTTCATGTATTTGTATTGTATTATTTTTCTATCTCTAATAATATGGATCTTTTCCATAGATGTAGGTGATTTGTCAAATCATGTTAAATATTGTATCAATATGCTTAACCTCCAATAAACAATAATTAGAACATCACCGGTCTGAATTTCCAACATACCATTAACAACAGTCAGAGAGAAATTGCATCTATTATGAATTTATTCCACATAATTATCATATATGCAGATCATTTGCACACCTGAACTTCTTGCTTAAGATCCCCATCAATAGCATAGAACTATACTGACAATAAATCAATCAAGGGATGATAGCGAAACATAGTTCATGCATATCAACTCTAAAAGCACTCTGCTGAAACAACCACATTACAATTTTTTTTAATAAAAAAAAGCTTCATTGCGTAGCAATTTGCGAATTGAATTTCACTGTGTATTAACGAAATACAATAACAGTATGTATCATTTACTCATGGAATTACCATGTCACGTATCACTTAGTCTCCCAATTCACCATGTCTCTTTCTTTTTGACATAATAATGAAATTTTGCTGCAATCAAAAAAATTCATCAGGGGATCCATGTCCGCCAAATTAGTAGGTGTGCTATTTTTACAAAATGCAACTGCAACATAAGTCACACAAACACAC
>NW_011499881.1:688668-694303 GCF_000495115.2 Populus euphratica
TAAGTTACCATCTCCACCACGGTTTGTGTCATCCACAGGGACTTCTGAGGTATTCTGTGTCTCTGAAGGCAAAGGCATGTCCGGCACAACAGAGTAGTTGGAGTTCGCTATCACTAAATCCTTACTGTTTGAAAATTGATCCTTCCAAAGGTTTGCATCATTAAATGACTTGAACCGCCCAAAAGCATTTTCTACAAACTGACGTGCCAACAACATTTTGTAGAGCAGATTCAAAACCATTTTTGCTTTGAAAATCTGAAACAATGGGGAGCCTCCACCACCTTTTTTTTTATTTTTTTTTTCAATTTCATCAAAAGTTTTGTATTTACCCTGAAACCTCACAAATGGTAAGCATAAGTGATACAAATACAAAAAAAATAAAATAAATTCCTAGATGGATCACACAAACAAGTGCAACTATTGAGCTCAAAGAAATAGAGAATTTTATCACATGACTTCAAACCACTGATAATTTTGGCAAGGGAAAATAAGTCTTGAAATGACTCAAAAGCATCAATCTACATTGCTCTTCAAGAACCAATGATAAGCTGCTGAGTCTCTGAATATGGAGAAACGGTACAGAAACGCTATCTGACTGTTTCATTTGTTCCATTCATTTATTTATTGCAGACCAGTGAACAATGTAATCTCTGACTCCAGGAATTCTTTCTAGACTTGGATTTTAAATTAAAATGACAAAACTAAAAAAAGAAGAGAAACAAAAGAAGAACCAGCTAGGTTGAGAAAAAAATCCAGCTACTAACCCAACACCAAGTACATTAGAAATTGGCTCACAGCAAAACCAACAATAATAGAAAATTGCAAGAACATACACGAGGAAGAATCAACATATTGCCTTAGGTAATACTAAAACAGTCAAGGAGGTTCATCTGAGTACTAGGTTACACAAATGAATACTGTGGAGTATTTCACTGTCAATCTAGCTGACTAAAAGTTTCTTTCTCATAAGATTACAGTTGAACTGCATTGCCAATGAATACGTGACTAGCAGCCTGCATCAGCAATAACCACCAATTGCATGAATTTAAACACTGTTAATTGTCTTGAAGTTGAGCCTGGTGAATCAGCCACGTTGAGGTGGCAGACATATAGCAGACACAAAAGGGGGAAATTTTTAAGATTCCTTTGGGGATTTTAAGCCAACCTAAAAAATTTCTTTCACTGCAAGAACTTACCTCTAACTGCAACCGCCACCCATCCACCGCCCATCCCTTCCAGATTGATCAGCACCTCGTGCAAGTTTCCTGGAAAGGCACGTGCTATTTAATCATTCTTGTAGACAGGGTATGCAGTCCATATATCCAAACTTCATCTTCTTATTACTTTCATACACATTGAATGAACTTGTGCTTGTGGAATTAAACTTAATCACTCAAGGAAAACATCCTTTAGTTAGTGCAATCATCAACCTATCAGCCAAAAAATCATTCTGGGTATTATTAAATTTGCAGCAAACCACCGATTCAAGAATAATGACAGCCACAGACAAATTTTTTCGAACAGTTCTGCTCATGCACATGTTTTATCGAAACCTCACCGTCACATAATCATTCCAGACTAATGCCTGTGTTATCCATGCGCTTATGTGGAGTTACAAGGTTTGCATCCCAAGCTGCAACCTGAAGCTCAAAAACAAAGAGTTAGTGGTGAGTTGCAACTCATAATGAAAATGATAGCTTCCAATTCTGAACCCGTCCTTCAAGTTGATGCATTACATCATGCGTTTGTACTGCACAAGAAGCTTCAATCATAATTGGCACAAACAAAATCATTCACCAAAAATGTCATCAAGACCAAACTAGTAGTGGTGATAGCAGACTAAAATAGGAATAAGATGTGATAGTTAATAGGAGATAATTAATCATAAGGCATGATTCTTAATAGGATACCCTACTGGAATAAAGAGATCCTGCCAACCAATTATTTAAAAACACCTTCCTAAACAAAGATGCTCCAGTCTCGTCAGCCCAGCATGATTATAATCGCAGGGAATATCAATGGATGGATGTGAGAAGGTAAATTAGAAGATAAATTTTAAGTAATTATTGCCTGGCGGAACCACCATTGTACAGGTACAAGTGCATCCTCTGGTAAGCGATGAAAGCCATTGGAGAACATCTGCTTCATACGCGAAAGGAGGACCCACACATTCAATACTGAATGGGCCTGACCATTTGGTCTATTTACACAAGATACCGTATAGTTTCTAAAGTAATCTCAACACTCATGGATGGAAAGTACACGAGAGGGAGGGAGAGAGAGAGAAAACTTCAAATTAATAAAAAAATTGATCTCATCTGAGACAGGCGAAAACAAGTGGAAGGACCAGAAGACAGATTAAAAAAAATGAGATCTCAATTAAAAAGCTCTAGTCCTTGAGCCGTAAGCTTGATCCCTTCAAGTGGTGGGTTTCCTCTCCTTCCAGTCCAATTGCTAGTGTTCCTTTCTTCATAGGAACTAGAGATGATGCGTTGTGTAAATTCAGAAACTTGTAAGGGAAATCCATGCTTACTTTTAGAGTGACTATTTAAAATGGCATTATAATTTTTTTTAGACAAATATGCAATTGGAATTTGCTCATTTATGTACTTCTGTGAAAAAAAAGAAGCTAGAAAGAATGATAAAAAGTATCCAGAAACTTAAATGCACCAAAAAAGAAGCTAGAAAGAATTATAAAAAGTATCCAGAAACTTAAATGCACCCCCAGCACGCTCCCAAATGAGAAACAAATTTATAAATTCAGAAAGAATAAGAATTTACCTGAAGATTTTTGGCCAGAGGCAGCTTAACGTTAATAGTGAAGTCCTTGTCCCAAGTTGGCTCCTTTTTCCTGTTATCATTAAATGATTTACATGAGTTTAGATTGTTAGCAGTTCAGAGCAAACTTTTAAAAATTTTGATTCTCCAGCTATTTTGCAACCATGTCAGTGCGTAAAATTTATAAACAACTCAAATGCTATCCTAAATTTTGATACACTGCTATATTGCATCATGTTTCCTTTCAAATCTTTCCTGTAGAGAGTTAATGACAATCACCATTCATTTTCAGTTCCATTAGAATCTCACATCCCCATGAAACGTTTTAATTTGTACTAATTATTGCCCGTTCTAGAAAAAAGGTGCAGTCAACCACCATTCCAAGCTTCAACCGAGGTGCTAGGTTCCGAGGAGAAAGAAGAAAGCATATGCTATACAGTGCAAAAAAATTCAGCATAGTGGGATTTAGAGCAGGGTAAAAATTGAACCTTCAGATTCAGTTTGTGTGCGTTTGTGATACCGAAACATCGACAGCTTACCCCCATTTGACCTTGCTTTTGACAACCTGTCCATCCAGTTCCATAACCACATAAGGATTGCTTCTTCCCTGTACATCCATGGTTTAATCAGTAAGGTGGTAGATATGAAAAGCAGAATGTGTGACCATTCAGTTCAAAGCTTGCCCATAAATCGCAGTCCTGAATGCAAAAGGGTTAAATTCGATAACGCACCCATGGATGATGGATCCAAGGCTGGAAAATGAAAACCCTTCTTCAATTTTATAAACAAGTGTCCATCATACATCTCACGTAACCAGCAAACATATCAATCAGCCTTGGATTAAATTTAGTAGAATGTGACTTTGTTACTTTACTTGATTCAATCATTCTATGCTAACATAATTTCAATAAATAAATAAAGTCAGGCTATACAAGATAGCCGGCCTGATGCATCTTCTCGCAACAAGGAGAGCAAGGAGTAAAAATTTAAGCTTTGAGTGTTACTGGAAACAAATGATCACCTACTCTGAGAGATGCACAATCTTACAACCTGCAGCATCAGCCTCCCACTTCCCTACATTTTTCTGATAAAAACAACAAACACACTCCATTTAAACATCAAATTTCTTCGGTTTCCTTATATTCAATCGAGACTTGAAAAATTGAAAATTAAAAATGGATTAAGAATTTAATACAGGGGGACTGGTATAGGCTTCGAAAGCGAAACCAGCAAGAACGACAGCGAGATTGATATCAAAAGGAGGACGTTCGTTGTCGTTCTCTTTCTCTTGTTGAACAGCAACCTTCTCACTTGTCTGTCTCCGTATTATTAGCATTACTCGCTTTACTAATACTCGAGGAGGAGCAAACTCCATGCCCGCTGCCTCGGTGAGTTAAAACCCTAAAACTACAGGAAAATGAAGACGGAAAGCGCAGGTAAAAGTTCAAATTTCGATGTTTATACGAAGTAGGAGTGAAACGGTGATAAAAGGCGTACGTTGCTTGGGTGAAGAGAAGCAGCCATTGCTAGTGAGAATAAAATACTGTTTAACAATGTATTTTTATTCTCGCACTTTTCCTTCTTTTCTTGTCTGGGTGCATGCAGTGAAGACACGTGTACGTCGTTAAAGAAGGCAAATATATTTTATACTTGTAGTTTCTTATTGACAAAATATTTTTTTTCCATTTCATTGTTTTGGGGATGTTTTACTTATTTAATAACATTTTAATTAAGATTTTCTCCTTTTCATAGTATCAAAAATAAATTATTGATGCGCACGATGTTCTAGTCTAGCAGTGGACGGGGCTTGTTCCTTTTCTTCGCACCTGAGTTCGAGCCTTACCGTGCATGTCTGTCACCTTCACGGTGCCTTACCTGCTTATTGGGCTTGCAGGATGTTCAGTGAGCCGTGGAGATTAGTCGTGGTGCGCGTAAGCTGGCTCGGACACCCCACGTAAAAAAAAAATTATTGATTTATTAAATATTTTAATTTTTAAGTGATTTTATGAAAAGTTATTTATGAAATAAATTATAATTTAGTTTGGTTAATTAATTTCTAACCTATTTAAATAATAAGAAAATGATTTATATTATATTATAGTTGATTATTTTTTTTCAATATTCATTTGTTTAAACATGAAAAGGTAATCATATGATAAAAATATTTAATCATATGATAATTTTTTTTTCAAAAAACCTATACTAAAAATATTAAAAAAAAAAAAGTATCAAACTGAGAATGGAGCCATGTCCATGCTCAGATGGGTATGTAATAAAGCCTAGGCACACCTATACTAGGATGTGACCCAAAATTTAGAATTGAAGGGCATGTGTGATTTGGGGTGTGTTAGGAAATAAAGTTGTTGATGCTTTTATGTATTTTTTTCAAAATGTATTTTTTCAATTATTATTTTAATGTTAATATTAGAAATAAAAAATATTTTAATATATTTTTAAGTAATTTTAAAAAAAAAACATTGTATCATAATACCAAACACAATATTAATTTATAAAAATATAAATATATTTTGGATGTATTTACCTCCTTGACCTCCAATACAACCATAACTTTAGAGTAAACTTTAATCTTTATATGTATAAAAATATTTATTTTCAGTTTAAAAATTCAAATTCATATATCTCTTAAACTATTTGATAAAATATTATAATTTTTATGTACATAAATTCCTTCCTTGCGGTGGGATCTTTCATTTGGTGAGATTATTAGGCAATTTTATGGTCGAATTCTATTCTAAAATTTTCTCACTCTGCTCTTTATTTTGATTCTCTCGTCTAAATTCTTTTTTTAATGAATATATATATCTATATATATATATATATATATATATATATATAT
>NW_011499881.1:694376-713889 GCF_000495115.2 Populus euphratica
TATTATTCCAGTGGTGAAAATGAACTTATGTAAATTTAATGTTTCAAATTTGATGATAGAAAGAGATGGAAGATGCAAAACATTTAAAGGGATAATGTTTGGAGAAAAACTTGGTAAAAAGCAGCGACATATCCTTTTTGTACATTTTTGTCTACGTGGACACAAAATGACTTCTTTTATGTCTCGAAGACTTAAATAGATTTTTGTTTCTGTTATCATAACAAAAAAAAAATGTTTAGAATTTTTTACTTTTTTTTTTTGGTTTTCGAAACAATTTAAAAGAAGATAAAATGGGCGGTGTCTATTGGTTAGAGATAAAATTGAAAGATAGGGGAACAACTTTTTAAAAGAAGAGAAAATGGGTGGTGTCTTTAAAGTTGGCTTCAAAAATATATTTTAATCCTTTAATATATAAAATTAGACATTTTTAGCCCTTTATGTTTTTCTAAATTCAATTTTGATATACAATTTCATTTATGTTGTTTTTAAGTCTCTAGTTGTATCTCTAATTTTGAAGATATATTTATGTTATTTTTAATTCTCTAGTTTTATCTCTAGTTTTTAAGATATATTTATTCCTTTTTAATAATATATAAGGGATATTATGCCTCATTAAAACTATCATGTCAATATAACACCCAAACCTCACCTCTCCTCTCTGTAAAAGAATAAGTTTAATGGGCTGCAAGAATTAAGAAGTTTTAGAACCTCGTCGAGCTTTTCTAACATGGATTTGAAATGGATCACTGCTCTCGTATACGTTATAGGCTCGTGAGTGCACAGAAAGAGTGACAGAGGAGTTAGGAAGAGGAGCTGGGAATTCTTTTAGTTCGGGTTTTCCTGCTTTCGAAGTAGAATTTGAGGAACTCCGCCAATTTGCCTGGTCAATAGATCCATGTGGTACTCTTATGAAGACAGAAGCACGCGTCTTCACGCTTTGGATGGGTGCTTGGCATGCATGCTACTTATCGCTTGTCCCCGAGGGCCGAGTGCCTTGTTAAAACTTGAGAAGTTCTTATGACATCCATGTTCAAATTTTAGCGGGGAGGTGGGATTTATGAAAGAAACGGTCATATCATTTAGATTTTTGTTCAAGAAAGAAATCTTATTGGAACTGTCCATACCCAGTTGATCCTTCAGAACCAGATCACATCCCGGAGTGGGAGACTCAGAGTCGAAAAGAGGATTCCTCGCTTATTTCTCTCATTCAAAACCGTGGGTGAGACTTTTATGCAGAGCCCCAGGAACAATTCGGCTTCACAGTTACAAAAACAGCACATATATGTAATATAAATCAACACATGAAATGTTAATTTAATCACAAACTAAAATTAAGGCGTAATAATTTATCAAAAAAGGAAATGATTGCGATACATATATAATGTCATTGTTTTGATGAGAAGAAGTGCAAGATGGTAGTGGACATGTTGCGTATCCTCAGAGTTCCTATAATGCAAGTCCAATTTTTCACATTACATTAGCAAATTCCCCAGTGCTTTGGTGCTGAGAACACCTCTATAGCCATAGCATATGAAAAGCAGCCATGGCTAAAGCAGGGACTTGGGCTGCTGTTCCTGTGATTTGTTACAAGTAGCCCTCCGAATCCTAGTGCATATGAGCCGCAGCCGCCTCCTGTACTAAAGGTCGACTTACATGCACAAAATGCTCCGCTTCCCTCTCAACCTGCTCCAAACACCGGTCTGGACTCTTCACTTCATTCATCTTCTTCACAAATCCCACAAAGCGTCTCCAGTTATCTGGTTGAAATAAGTGAGGGTTCATTCTCAAGTACGTAAAAGCACACATCTCCCTGTCTTTTGAGTTTCCATCAATATTCAATGATGAAGCCTGCAAAATTTGCTCATGTGCGTTCTCATCATATCTTGGCAGTGCATTTTCCCCGGCAAGAGGAACCTCTGCTTCCCGCGTTGCTAAAGCCACTTGCCTCACAAGCTTCTCAGGGGCACAAAGGGCATCCTGTGGCTGTTCATGGTCACGCATTTCTATACAAGTGAAATTGAATATAGCACCGTGCCGGGCTAACATTTGAGCAATAGGAAGGTAACCATCTCTGTTTCTCGTGTTATAATATCCTGCTGTGAGCTCTGGGGCATGAGACCGGGTTCCATAGTGCCAATGAATTCCTGCAATCTTCACTGAAATCTTTACACCAGTATTCTCAAAGATAGCCTTGGCTGACGACAATATTCTCTCAGCGTGGTCTAAGAGCATCTGCGAGTACCAAGAGAGGAAGAATTCACCATAGGGACAAGTCCAGCCACCACCTTCTTTTCTGAAAAACCGGGTGTCTTCCGGCCAGCTGTTGTACTCACCAGCATCAGTAGGGCCTGTGCTACCCCATTCTGGCTTACCAGCAGCTTCCGCCGCTGCTTTCAAGCTACTCAACATATACTGCATCATGTTACAGATACCAAGTAAGAACCAGAAGATTACAAGTCGGTGGTTTAATCGCTTAAAAGTAAAAAAGAAAGTGAATACCTTATCGTAACATTGGAAGGCTCCGATTCCAGGAAATCTCCAAGTTCCATTCTGCTCCGGGTACGAAGGATAGCGGAGCTCACCTGCTGGACCCATTCCCACTTGCATTTCCTGAAAAGAACAAATTCTCAATGGTTTAGTCAACAAGCCTCTTTCAATACGTATGACAGCATGCTCTGATTTGTTAAAAAAATGTACCAATTCATCACCAACGATGACAAATTATTCAAGCAAAGACATCAAACCGCTACAACTAATTATTGGAGTATAAAACGGGTCGTAATATACAGGGTAATGACAATACAAACTGCATCCATAATTATGCAAAGATGCAGCCCAATTACAAAGTATATAGACAGATTACACTCAAAAGTTGAAAGTTGTAATGGGACAGAATCATCTAAACATATTCAACCAAAATATTTTTAACACATACACGGATTCTATCTAATTCAAATAATAATAATAATAATAATAAAAGACAGATAGCAATGGATAAACAAGTAATTACCACAATGGTGTCACCAAGAAGGTGTTTGAAGTTGTCCCTAAAGGCCCGCATGAAATCAGAGTAACATTGCACAGGTGTCCTCCCCTTGAGAACTGGAATGCTATCGCACCCAAGTGATACATACTCATAATTCCTCCTCCCCCACTGATCAGTATATGCAAGGTCTTGATCTTTATGAACCTCCTCCACAACCCACTTGGGCAATGGAACCCTGCATCCAATATTTTAATACAATTCACATTCACATTCACATTTCCATTACAAATTACTTTCAACTTTGACTGTTTCACCTAAACCATACCAAGTAACAAAAAAGGGAAAATAAGAACGAAAAAAAAAAAATACATACGTGCAAGAATCACCAACGTTGCCGCCACACTGATGAAACGACATCACAGCCTGAACCTTAAGACCATGTCGTTTAGCCATTTCTAAGAGTTCGGTATACCCTCCCCAATTATACACACCAGGCGTGTCTCTCTCCACTAATCCCCACCAGACATCCATCATCACCCCTTCCACGCCTGCGCTCTTCAACGCCTGTAAACTTGCGTTCATCGCTTTCCTTCTATTCACTGTGTTACCCATCGTCACGCTATCCAACGGCATCATCACGTAAACTGGCACTCCTTTCTCCTTTACCGTTTTCACCTCTTTATACGTCTTCTCTTGTTCCGTTGTCTCGTCAAAACTCACCAAGTCCATTGTCTCTGTTGCGAATGCTCGGCATGCCACTGATAGATCCGAACGGATGCCGTTGCTAGCGCTTAGTATTGGAGACCTACAAGGGCTTGTTGGTTGTGATTTTTGCTCGGCTGTGTCTGGTTTTGTGATTTTGCATCGGATGTTTGGCGTTGGAGTTTTCCATACCGCCGCTGCGCTGGGTGTTGCGGTGGTTTCAGTGTTGGTTATTGATTCTGCTTGGATTGGTGTTCCGGCTAAAGCTCCGATCTGATGGGTTATGTTCATTTCCGTTTCTGTACAAATCACACGGAGAGAAATTTCCTTCCTCTTTCGTTTTCTTTCACTTCTTCTGTCTTCTATGTCACGACACGGGAGCTGTTGAAATTTGAATGGTGCAGGAAATGAAGGAAGAGAGGGATGTCTAATTCATTTATATAGACTGGGAGAATAAGATTTTTTTTAATCCTTGTCGCTGTACCGTAAACGAAAAGACACGTGTCCATCTTTGCACGTGGCGGTAAGAGAGGCGTAGTGGAAGGCAACGGCTACGATTTCTCTTGGTGCACGTGAGGATGGACGGTAGGATGCGAATGAGCGTGAAAGTTCACGATGACAACACGGTTTTTCACTTTTTTTATTGTTTTTTTCCCGTTTTTTATTTTTCAAGGAGCGGTGAAGGGAATGGGGAGGCGGTTAAGCACGTGACTAGTCACGTGCCCCTTCCCATATACATGGCGGTTTCTGTATCACTTAGCAGCAGCATGGTTATTTTTAATAATTTTTTAATTTTTAATATAGCAGCAGCATGGTTATTTTTGTTATTTTTAATAATTTTTTAATTTTTAATTAATAATTATTATTTTGATATTTTAAAATTATTTTAAAGTACTAATATTAAAAATATATATATATATAGTAATATATCATCAAATAAAAAATATTTTAAAAAATAATTACTTTAATATTTGTTTTGTCATTTTGTTTTCTACGGCTGCTGCTTCGACGCCGACGAAAGGATATTTTGTGGGGGACACATGGCACGTGGAAGGAGGAGGATATAAACCTTGGTTGTTAAGGTACGTGTTCGGACCAGGAGCAGTCCAGAATTTGGCCTTCGTCACTTGTTTCAGCTGCCTTAATTGATTGATAAAGAGGGAGCTGCTTCATGGGACTCTCGTTAAAGAGAAGGGGTTAATAAGGTCATAAGCACAAGCGCAGGCCTCCCAGAAGGCCTCAAATTCTAAAAGTGGACCTCAAATCATTTAAAAAAAAAATCTTTTTTTTTTATTTTATATTTACAACATAATTCTAAACAGCTATCATGATAAATAATGTAATTATAATTGTTTTTTAAAATATTTTTTTATTTAAAAATATATTAAAATAATTATTTTTTATTTTTTAAAAATTATTTTTATATCACAACAGTAAAATATTTTAAAATATTAATTTAAACAAAAAATAAAAAAAAATTAAAAGCATTTTTAAAATACAAAGAACTATTGTTAAAATTTACAAAATCAGCAAAACTATATATGTGTATAAAGTCTTTGCCCTAATTGTCCTATGGATACTTTAAGGTGTAATATGAAGATAAGAATAGTAAAAGTACAAACGCTTACTGGGTAGATATACAAAGATGAATATGCGAATCCCCATCAAACTGGAGTGCGGGGCTCCAATGAAGGTTTTTAGCATATTTTCATTGAAATCTTCGATGCATACCAATGAATTAAGATCCATTTTTAAAGTAATTTGTTGCTGGGGGTCTGTTTTACATGCAGGAATCCTTAAAAGACATTTGAGAACTGCTGATGTTAGAATGGAAATTCATCCAAATTAAGGAAAGCAACCACGCCTCAAGGTACAGCTCCAGCTTGTGAGCCGCCACACTCTCCATCCAATGGTAGGAGAGTTGGGTTTTGATTTGTTTCATCGGTGGTGGGGTGGGATCGGGGACTGTGTGACTACAAATAAGTCAAAAATTGCTGCAAAAGCAGGGGGGATCCCATACAGACACGCAGACAGCTTCCCTCTGCTTCCCTTTGTTAATTTCTCTCAAATCTTATTTGATTCTGCGTGTCCATTAACATCACATGGACCAAAAGAAGAAAGAGGCAGAGAAAATCCAATAATCCCACACATACTTCCTCCTCTGACTCCTTCTCCCTGCACAATACATCCCCCTTTTACAATCACAACAAGGAAAGACCACAACAGGTGGTAGTTTGGTGCATGAGAGTTCTGACTTCTCTTCCTTTCTCTACTCTGACACAACCTTATCTCTTTCGCCTCTTTTTTGTTATCTCTCTTTTCGCCATGGAAGTGAAGTATCAATCTAGGTTGAACGAATACGCAAGATATAATTGTGAGAACTTCAGTCTGCAAAAGGAAAAGAAAGAATGTGATGGATGGTGAAATACAGGCTATGATCCCAACTATAGATACAAAGTAAGTTTAGAGAGGTTTTCTTAGGAGGGATGTTCCTGAAAATTCTTCAAAGAAAGAAAAAGGAGAGAAAGTATGCTGATGCTGCCAAGAACAACGTGACGACGAAAACAGAGAAGAACAGGACGTTGCGGAACTGAAAAATAAAAGAGGGGGTGCAGTGACAAGCCTATTTTTGTTTTTTGTATTTTTTGTTTTTTTCGTTTTTTTTAATGGATTGGGTTTGCAAGATTTATTAGATGCGGGCTTAAAGTCAATGAAAATGATAAGAAAACAGGGGTGGCGTTAAAAGATGACGTACATTAATGGCTAGAGCCTGTAAATGTGACATCTTCTCGTGATTTTTTCATAATATAATTATTTGGTGTCATTATAATCTGCATTTGCGATTCATACAGATAATCAAACATTTTCTGGAAAATTCTTTATTTTTTAAGGCATGTTTAGTCGAATTGCATAGTAACGAGTGTGCACGGTTAAATCTGCACAATTCAAGATTTTTAAATAGTAATGATATCCTGAAAATCAATTGAACTTGGAAACAAGAATTTTAAATTGGAAAATCAATTAATTAATAAGTTTTAATAAATTTATTTATTTTTTTAATTAAAGTGATTGATAATTTATACTTGGTGCTTGGTACACCAATGGACTTGTAATCAGTACTTGTAAAAAATTCTCTTTAGTGAACGTAAAAACTCTCCAATGCTTAAATAAGTATATTTTTAAAAAGAAAAAATATAAAAATATTATATAAAAAGATGATCTAAAAATATATATACTGTAAGGAATGAAGATTATAAACCTTTTATCATGGAGGTCTCATGATATATTTATAACTTATGAGTTGTGTTTTTTGATTAAGAGGATGAACTAAAATGTAAATTTACTTATGTGATATTTTAAGTTGTGTTTGGTTTGTACTCTACTCATTTTATTTAGCTAAAATAAAATATACAGATAATGCGAGTCATGAAAGACTTTAATACATCTAATGATGTTGGCGGAGTATAGGCTTGTTTAATTAAGTCTATTTATTAAGAAGTAAATCCTTTAAGATTTTATATAAAAATATATAGAATTGATGATGTTATATTCAAGTATTATGTTTGAATCTATAAGTGTAGCAAATATTCGGGCTATAATAATAAAAATTCTTAGATTTGACATTTTTAAAAAACACAAGTCAAACCCACCTCATTGGCTTAGTGGCAAATCAGGCTAATCTACTAAGCATGACAACACCTGCCAAACCTAAGAGCTGGGTCTAGCAGATATTTATGCACAAAATGTTTTTTTTTTCTTCATAAATGTTTCATTGACCATATCTCTCATATAGAGCTTGATATTGCACCTTCCTACAATTAGAATGTATCAAATATAGTGAAGAACAACATATCCAAATAAAAACCTAACCCAAAAAAGTAAAGTGGAGATATAACTGTAAAGTTATTTATTTTTGATATATTTTCTCTCAAAGACAAACTCAATTTCACCTAAAGCTCTTAATTATTGTTGATTCTCTCAAGGCCTTAGGAGAAGATAAAGGTTTTACAAGTTGTTTTCATGGCTTTTGGGTTTGCAGTTATAACAATCTTTTTTTTTTTATCCCAATAAACCTGAATGATCATTTTACCTCTTATAATTATATAAGTCTTTTTCTATCCAATTTGGGCTAGTTAGAATTTCTATAAGGCTTTTCTAAACTTTAATTGACCTGAAAATTTAGCTCATGGTAAAAGTATATATCAATGGACTACTCGTAAGATTCCAGTTTGATTCAATAGTCAAATCAAAAGATATACTCAATATTGTAAAATTAGATAGTCGATAATTCTTTTCACAAAAAATCTGAATTTCATCCCCTGCATAATTTATTTAAATCAGTGAGGTTTTTAAATTAATTTATTGAAGATTTTTATTTATAATTATCATAACTTTTTTTGTTGATTTTTTTTTTAACTGTTTTCAATTGTAAAAGACATGATCGTAGCTATGGTTCATACTGATAGTCTACATTTCTAATGCAAAGGGTCACAAGTTAATTTATTTGCACTCCCTTCTATTTTTTCATAAATCATCCTCTTCAATTTTATAAATTTTCTTCTTTAAATAATGTTTTTATCTGATTTAAAAATTTAAATAATTTATTGTTTGTTAATATTTTGCATACCCATGCTTGTTCTATTTAATAATTACTATAATTTGTTAATTTTTAGATTAGAGATTTACACATTATATTTCTCAATTATTTTATTTATGACTTATCATGACTTTACACTAGGCTATAGACTCATGATTCTAAGCTCGATGTGATTCTCTTCTTTATTATTTTAGGTTGAATATAAATTTAAATAAAAAATATTAAACTTGATTAAATTTATAGTCCAGATTATAAGTTTAATGAGTTAAACCATAACAATTAATTTTTTTTATCTGATATTGCTTTTTCTTACTAACATCTTTTTTTTTTAAATAACTTCTAAATTTATATTTCAATCAACATCTTTTATTTGTGATTTTCTTTCTTATTTAATCTTTTTTCTATAGAGATTGTTTTATAATAATGTTATATGTATTTAATTTTTTAAAAGATCATTCTAATTCATTTATAATTTTTTTTGATTTTTTTTTAACTATTTTCAATCCAAAAGACATGATTGTAGCTATGGTTCATACTGATAGTCTACATTTCTAATGCAAAGGGTCACAAGTTAATTTATTTGCACTCCCTTCTATTTTTTCATAAATCATCCTCTTCAATTTTATAAATTTTCTTCTTTAAATAATGTTTTTATCTGATTTAAAAATTTAAATAATTTATTGTTTGTTAATATTTTGCATACCCATGCTTGTTCTATTTAATAATTACTATAATTTGTTAATTTTTAGATTAGAGATTTACACATTATATTTCTCAATTATTTTATTTATGACTTATCATGACTTTACACTAGGCTATAGACTCATGATTCTAAGCTCGATGTGATTCTCTTCTTTATTATTTTAGGTTGAATATAAATTTAAATAAAAAAATATTAAACTTGATTAAATTTATAGTCCAGATTATAAGTTTAATGAGTTAAACCATAACAATTAATTTTTTTTATCTGATATTGCTTTTTCTTACTAACATCTTTTTTTTTTAAATAACTTCTAAATTTATATTTCAATCAACATCTTTTATTTGTGATTTTCTTTCTTATTTAATCTTTTTTCTATAGAGATTGTTTTATAATAATGTTATATGTATTTAATTTTTTAAAAGATCATTCTAATTCATTTATAATTTTTTTTTTGTATATAACAACTTTTTTTAAAAAATAAAAAATATTTATTTTCAAATAAGATTTTTAATATTAGCTACGTTGCATAATATTTTTTTTTATTTTTACTTTATTTAATCAATATTTTTTTATTTTTACTTTATTTAATCAATTTAATATGTATGTATTTTTAATATCATTTAATTAAAAAAATTAATTTTAATAAACAATTCAGCACACACAAACAAGAAATACTCTACCATGCATACCTTTTTTTACCCTTTATTAGCATACATACATAATTCTCAATCTATATAATTATATAATTATATGCATACATGAGCTTTTTAATTTACACTTCAAATTTTTTTTATGTATAAAAATACATCTAAAAAACCTATATATACAAATCTTTTGTAGAAATAAAAAATACATTTAGCCCATAGCCGAGTGCAAACCAAATGGCTAGAGCTTTCTACACCCTGTACATTGACATCCCTTTGAATGAGTTTAGCATCAAGCACAAAAAGACAGTCGCATACATCTGCTTAGTGCCACTAGTGAGCTCCCATTCATTTAACTATAACCATTACGTTATGGTACAAAACATCTCACTACACCTAGGAGGGTTTCAGACTACAAAGAGGCCAAACCGAAGCTGAGATTCAGAACGATCAGGCTTGTTCTACTATCACTGCATTCAAAGGAACGCAGATGAGAATTATGAACAATTAATGCCAGCACTATGATGATATCACCATCCAAGTTTTATTTCTGATGAACAGCTCAAACATCCCAAAAACAAAAATCCCCCAAAAAAATATATTTAAAACACAGGATCACAAATCACATAGCTTGACATAGTACAACACAAAAACATCTTTAATTGATCTTGAGTTTATCACTATCATAAAAAGCAATTGAAATTTACAAGGACCACCTCCATCTACATATCCATTACAACAAACCAGGAAAAAAAATATCCTAAGCAATACTGAACAACAATATGACATCAAGACACAGAATAATCAGAGTTCCACAAAATGTCATCCAGTTTAAGATAGGAGAATGTAACATCTGCACTCCTCAAACCTTCATGTTCATCGGTCCAAATAGAGGAGCATAAAGTGATTTAAGCCCATCATGTAAGTAATGTTAGAATGTTCAGCCTGGTTCCTAGGTATATTCCATAACTTCCATATGGGCAACAACAGAGATTGAACCATATCAAGCGCCCAATCTAATTCTTTTTCCAAATGAACATACATGCTGTATAAACTCAAAAAAGTAAAGAATTGACAAAGTCTTCATAACAGTCTTTGTAAAGACCCTACACAGCACCACACAGTTGTGACGAAACAAAACTTCAAGAGCATTACAAATTTAAGCACAATAAAAGTACCATAGATGATAAAACTGAAGAAACACATGGACTTTATCATATTTAACCGAAAACCAGTGTGAATTTGCAGGCCTGGTCAACTACAACGCCAGAACAACACGAATTCAAATGCAACTACCTAAAACCAGAAGCGGAATTAAACGACACTTCAGTTTGCAAAATAACGCCATCAGGCTCATCAAGCCTAAGCAAAAAACAAGGAAAGCGAAGAAAGAGGACTGAGCCTTATGAAACCGTCAAAAAACACCATGATAGAGCCAAAAACGATGAAAATTCCTCCAACCCTACAGATACTTTGATGCTTCATCCACAAGTAGTACTTAAATCTAGGAAATAAAACAATCAAAGGCAAATAAATTTCTTCACATACTGCTCCAATCATTGTACTGCAGCATAAACCCCAACAGAAGCTAAACCCTAAAAAACTCAATTTTTCACTGAACCTTCCACAGCAGTCAAACACAATTCCATTAATTATAATAATACGACATAGTATTAATCAAACACAATTCCATCCATTATATTTAATTAATAGTTACAGCAGAACAAGAGAATCCAGAGACATAGCAAACAATATTAGTCTCCAGAATTAAAAAGCTAGAAAAAGCCAAGGCAAGTAGATACATGGAGGACAGGGTCAGGTCAGATCAGATCAGTTGATGTCAGTGTCATCGAAATCGTCTTCGAAATAGTTGAAGAAATCGGCGTCGGCGAGTTTGTTTTCCATGTTGATGACTCCCTCCCCGAACATCTCCAGTGCGTCCACGTCATCTACGTCCATAGCCACTGTTGATCCTTGATCTTCCATGTCCGCGAAGAAGTCTACCTGCATCGGCCTCATCTCTCTTTCTCTCTCTATTGCAGCCGGGAAGGGGATCCCGAATCGATTTGGGGCTAAAACTAACAGACGAGCAGCTGTTCTATCTTCTTTCAGTATATAGATTGGTGCAAATTACAGAAACCTCCCTGAAATACCATGAAATTATATTCAGTACCCGAAGGTTCACATTAAAAAAAAAAAAAAAGTTGCCACAGAATGCCTCTTTTTATACCCGCATATGCCCTTTTACTACTTTTTTTTTTATAAAAAAATAAATTATAAGCAGTACGTTTGTTTTTTAAAAGATAATTTTTAAAATATTTTTATATTTATTTATTATTAAAAAAATTAGTCAATAAAATATATTTTCTGGTAAAAAAAAATTTAGCTTAATTAAGATAAAAGTATTTTTTTCAAAACATTTTTAGCTTAATTAAGATAAAAGTATTTTTTTTATTTTAAACGAAAAACACTTTCTAGAAATTATAAAAAATTTAAAAATATCATATTATTTATTAATTATATTAAATTTAGTTCCCGAACTTTTAATTCCTATATATTTTGTTTGAATCTTATTATCTTCCGAACTTTTAATTGCTATATATTTTGTTTGAATCTTATTATCTTTTAATTTTTTTATCTATTAAATTTGATTTTTATTATTATTTATTTTATTTGAAATAATTTATAAAATTAGATTTTTTTCAATTCCATTCATATTCATTTTTTTTATTTATAAGATTTATTTCTTATTATTTCAATAAATTTTTTAAAAAATATTAATATGCTATTTTTCAGCTTATTTTTCATAATATAACCAAATACTAGAAAATATTTTTCAATTTACTTTCCATGACTTTACTAAACATCAAAAAATAATTTATTTTTTTTAAATTTACTTTCTAAAAATACAACTTTATAAAAAAAAAGCTATTTTTCTGTAAATAAATGGGCTCTAAATAAAAATTCAAACCAAAATGAACCAAATTAAATTGTGAATAAGAAATTAATATTTTTTATTAAAAAAATAATCATTATCATTTTTTCATTATTTTTTTTAATAATTTGACTATCTTTTTTTAAGAAAATAATTAAAGTATTTTAGAGAAAAAATGTACTTTTATTAATTTTTCAAACACATGTATAATGTAACCTACTCTAGACATTGTGTATAAAAAAGAAACAGAATACCTACTCTTAGACATTGTGTATAAAAAAGAAACAGAATTGTTAATGATTAAATGACGATGTTTTAATTTGAAAATATTATATATCTCGCTCCTGTCCACAAGATTTTGTGCAACTTTTTAAGATATTATCATATCCAAGTGAAATATAATTAAAAAATAAAGATAAATATTTTTTCATAAATAATTATTAAAAATAATAGTAATTAGAATATTTGCATGCTATTTCATGAATTGGATTAATTTTTTTGAACAAAAAAATATTCACCTCTTGCTAATATGTTTTTTTAGCAAAAATAAAATTATGTAATATTTGAGATAGATATAATGCAACTGAGTCGATTTAATAAATTTAAAAATAATTTTAAAAATTAGTAAAAACATAGTTTAATTAAAAAAATCAAGATTATATTTAAAAATAATAATAATAAGACAATAATATATTGAATCAACTTGGATTAATCTGACAAATATATAATTTTTATTATGAGACCATAATAACTCCACATAAAATAAAATTAAATAAATTATGAAACCTAATTCTCAACTAACTTAATATTAAAGGATGAAATTAAAAAAATAAAATTATATGAGTCAACTTGGGTTAATTTGTCAAACCCGATACCCAGATTATGATATCAAAATAAACCTATAAAAAGCAAATTAAAATAAGTTATGAAACTCAATTTTTAATTAATTCAATGTTGAATAATAAAATTTTTAAAAAATCAATTAAAAAAATGACGTAAACCAAAATCGACCTAGGTTAAGTCATCATACTAGCGACTTAAATTATGGATAACCTCATAGAAAGCGAACTGAGAAAACAACGTGAGTCAACTCATTTTAGCATGCGAAACTCTCGATCAAGATCATGAGATTGAGATAACTCATAAAAAATATATTAAATTATAAAGCATAATTTTCAATTAATCCAATATTAAATGATAAAACTAAAATAAAATCAATTTAAAAAAATAAAAAGTGACTTAAATCAACTTAGATTAATTTATCAAACTTATAACTTGAATTATAAAACTGAGATAATCTGATAGAAAGTAAACTAAAATAAATTATAAAATTTAATTTTTATTTAATAAAATACTAAAAGATAAAATAAAAAACTAAAAAAAAATTCAAGTAAACTTAGCTACCTCATGATCTAGGTCATGTAACAGATATAACTTAATATAAAGTAAATTAAAATAAATTATAAAATTAAATTATTAACAAATTAAATGTTAAAAAATAAATAAAATAAATTATTTTTTTAGTATCATGTAATGGTCAAGGGTGTGGAATAAAGTGTATTTAAGTTCTTAAAATAATTAGCAAAGATTAAAACCAATTGTAAGTAGTGGTGGTTGTTTTTATGAAAGTTGTATTTAGATAAATGCTAGTGGTGATTGTTTTTATTAGGGGTGATTATTTTTTGTTTAATTTGGTTTTTATCAAAAAAATAATTAAATCAATTTTTTTTTAGAAAAACCAAAATTGGTTCAAACCTACCGATTTTGGTTTTTTAGGATAAAAATCAGTTCAAATTGATTTGGCTTGATTTTTTGATTTGGCTCGGTTTTGACTCATTTTTTTTAGTTTGACTTTGTTTTTTTGGTTTGGCTTCAATTCGGTTCATTTTTTTGGTTTTTTGCTTGTAAAACCAAACCGAACCGGCTAGTTTTTTTTTTAATTTTAATTGGTTTAATTGATTTTTTCAGTTCAGTTTTTTCAATTATTTTTTTATTTTCTCAATTTAATTTGTTTTTTAGTATTTTTACTCAGCCCTAATTTTCATGAAAATTGTATTTAAATAAATGCTATCAATGTATAATATATTGGGTTGTAATGACCAGGTATGACTATGATAAGCAAGAGAAAGATTAATATCTTATTTATTTTTATATTTTAAAAATATTTTTTAAAAAATTAATATTTTTTCTTTTAAATTAAAATAATATTTTTTTAATATTTTCACATCATTTTGATTACTAATATAAAAAATAATTTCTTTTTAAATATATTATTTTAATATATTTTCAAAAACATAATTTTAAAAAGAAAACAAACTAAGCATTAAAATTAAATAACCATTCATAATAAATCAACAAACCTTGAAAACCAACCATCAGATCAAAGTACACCTACAAACTTATGCTATGAACACGAATAATAGGTACAGAAGTGTTTTTCTTATTTAAAACTAATCATTATAACTTAAATTATCAATAACAGTTTATTTTTCGAAATATATCAAGATCGGAGAGAGAGAGAGAGTTGAGAAATCCTCATAAAAATGACATTTAGATATTTTTAATCTTTAATCTAACTATATATATATATATAACTTGTTATCAAGATTTCAGCTCCATCCAATAATGAATCAACTACCAATCGAAGCATTAATGGACTCTGCTCAAGCTGCTCATTGGTATTTTTTCTACTCTCTTTCTTCCTTCCTTAGCGGAGGTGATGGTCAGACCAAGAAGAAGAGCCTCCTGGCATTTGTAGAGGAAGCTCTTGACAGTTTGTGGGTTCTTCAGGTAGATGGCTACCATAATGTTTGTTCGTCTCTGTACACTTACTAAGGTTAGCATCGTTAACAATTTTATTCACTCATATTTACAGCTTTACCCTTTTTAGTGGGCACTGTAAACAATTCGATGATTTTTCACGGTGCCTCTCAACAATCCCACTTCATTGCAAGAAGGGTCCTTTGAGTTTGATTGTTTCATTTTGTGGCACGCAGCTTTCTTTGCTGCTACTTTATCTCTAACAAAATACTGATATTTTATTCTTCACCTTTGCGGGGAATATCTTTATTGGAATTTCTACTATGGTTTTGACATTAATGTAAGTCTAAGAGGTCGCAAGAGTTTTGCAATTTGGTCACCGCAGCTAGCCAAATCCTGTGGTTTGACATTTCCACCGATCGTCATATCTCCATTGCTTGCCACTGGTCCAAAAGCCTCTGTCATGGTATCAGCACTGTCCATTGGACGGTCGGAAAGGAAGGCCTGAAAGAGGAGGAAAACAATTGGCGGCACGCGAGATGATGATGAAATAGGTGATGAAAAACAGGAGGAGGAAGATGTAAAGGGGGTATCGGGCTTGGTTAGTTGATGATCATGACGATTCAATTACAAGGATAAACACTTCAGCTATCAGAAATAATTACAGAAACACCATCACAGCTCGCCATTAAGATGATGAAGATCCCTTAATGGTATTAGTATAGTTGTTCCTCGTTCAATTTGCTTCTAAACATGGTATCGACCTGGGATTTCATTTTTAATGAGTTTTCCATTGGATGATATCCACCGACATATTCCTCCTGTGAAATTTTGGTAATCGAGGGAGATGAACTTCTCGGTGGTCAAACTTCCTCGTGTCATTTTCATAGTCAACCAAACCGAAGCTGTTTGACATCCCTTTTCATAAAATACTGAAGCTAATGTTTGCTCGAGTTAAACTAGCTCCAATTAAGATTAAGGAACCAGCAAAAGAATGAATCTACTCCACTTGAAAAGGAATTATGATGTCTTTAACCCCCCCAAAAAATGTCAAAACACAAGAGAATCTGCTATCTCGCAAACAGCTGGCCCCTATTCACGTATAAAGTAGATGCAGGGTCTTGGAGGCAGCCGCAGAAACCTTCCTCATCCTTCGGAAAAGATCTAGGTAGTGGATGGTCTGGAATCACGCCAACCTAAGTAAAAGCAAGAAGAATTACCGAGAGAGTGAGTGCTAGAGAGGGAGGGAGGGAGCGAGCAGTGCTGCAAAAATGAATAAGCCACTGACCTTATCAATATCTGTGTGATCAGGGGTCTCATAACGAGCGACAGTAACCGCCAAGCCAGAACCATCAGATAGCTGAAAAACTGATTGAATCTTGCTGTGGAACAGAATTAACATGCTGGTTAGTCACAGATGACATAGTTCATAAATGTTGTAGAAGCAGAAGCAATTACCCTTTTCCAAATGTGGGTTCTCCAAATAAAACAGCACGCTTATTGTCTTTCAATGCACCGGCTAATATTTCACTTGCACTTGCAGTTCCCTTGTTCACCTGATAGAAACTCAGAGCAAAGTAAGTGGTCTCTGATTAAAGATTTGATGTTGAAAATGTGAAAATCAAGCACATATAAAATCCCTTGTAGTAAAGCTCTAGCTCAAACCAGAGACAAAGATGCGAAAACTCAACACAAGTGGCAGAACAAATAGTAAGAATGGGGCAAATTGCAGATGCATGATCACATTTAAAGCAGCTGCTTTACATGGCAACCAAATTATACTAGAAATTGAATGAGAAAGAGGGTTTTTGACAGCTCTTACAGAGAGCAGGCATCAAGTTCACTGAAAAGAGCCTTCAAGACAACTGAGAGTTCTTACAAACTTACTCGCTCAAGTCACATACTCTTAAGCATCAACAAATGTTACGGATGATCCCAGGATTCGGTAAAAGAAAGCTTACCAGTACAGCAAGGGGTTCTGACGTTGCAATTGCACTACTTCCATCAGTGTCATATATATCTCTAACCCCACGACTATCACAAATATACACAATGACACCTTTGTCTAACCTGAACAAAACCAGTAGATTAATAGACTAGTATATAGTGAATCTTGACTAAATAGAAATTATCGGGTATTAAGTGATCACATTTGTTATGTTAATTTATGGTTCCAATAATCTCTTTAGTAAATCCCCGCTCCCCCCAAAAAACAAAATTACAGAGAGAGAAGAAAGGAAGAGAAAAAGAAAGCAAACTAATCAACCTCCCACCCACATGCACAAAAAATTACAGCCACACCTAGGTCAAAATTCAATACAATTATGATATGAGACAATATATACACTCCAAACAAATATGACCACAAGCACTCCCGGTAAACAATGCCTAAGAGTTTTCTCTTTTCAAGCAATGTGGTAGAGCCAAAAATATACAGTTGATTGTAAGCCGTTGACATATATCTACATTTTTTTTTCATTGTTTGTAATAAGCACAGGTTCTTCTTTCTAGTGAAAAAGGGCACTGCAACTTCTGAATAGCACTTGTCACCTATTTTACTTATATTTACATTTAGGCTAACAGGATTCTTATAGCACAGTTCCCACATGAAATGCATTAGGAAAAACAAAAGTTCAAATCTGCTGAGCGAGTAAATGTGGCATCTTGGACAGTGAGTCTAGAAAATAAAATGATGCTGAATTAGACAGAGAGAGAAAAAAAATGAAAAGCAATTTTTTAAGCTGTCAACAACGTTGATTCTAAATTAAAAACAAATTCTCAACCAGTACAAATTCATTTTGATATAAAAAGTTTTATTAGAAAGCATAATGAATACTGGATACAAATTATGTCTGCATTAACTGCAAAAGACAATGAAGCACCTTCAAGCAGTATCCCAGGGTTGGGTAGTCAAGACTCAAGAGCTCAATCATTTTAAGTGATGTAAGTGATAAAAGGAAGCCAAGCAACAATCAAGTGAAGAAGGATGTATGAGAAACAAATCATGGACATAATCCTAAATATAAATACATGAAGACACACCACAAACAAACACATGAAAATATATAATACACACACATGTCCATATATCCACCTAATCCTTTTCTTTTGGATAAAAACCAAGACACTATATTTATAGATTTGACTATTAAGACATGTCATTGTAATTTCTGGAAACCAATAAACATAGTTCACAGTAGGTATAGAGGAATAGAAAATAAATATATATTTTGAAATAAAAGAAAACATAAATCATGCTCATATGACTATGCAGCCAAAACCCCTACCAATCCTGCCTTTAAAAGGTACTGCTACCAATGCTTAAGCTACAGCACCCATGAATTCAAATTCAAATGTGTACATTCATCGCAATTTAACTTACCAAATCTTGGCGATCTCAATCCCTTCTGGAAACAAGCCACCACTGCAGCGAATTCAAGCTTTCAGAATGCAGCCGTAGGACCAAGTTTAAAATATATGATATTCAAAGCTAATCACCTATTATCTCGAAGGTCCAACACAAAGGCATTAACATTATTACTCCTCAAAGTATTGATAGCTTCCCTGATTGCACCTGCAAAATATCTGAATTCTCAACATGCTATCCTGAATGGATGGAATTCCCAAAAACATTTCACTCTAACAGGCTACAAATTTTTAAGGTGCAATACAGAAGAACACTTGGCAACCATGAATGTTATATACCGAATACGTACTAAATGCAAAAGCAGCATTATAAAAATCATGTTGAGCTCCGAAAATCATTACAGATGGGGGAATAGTAGACCATTTACAGACAGTTTATAATCCAAATATGTTGAGATTGGTTAAGAATACAGACTTTCCAGTGCATTGATTTATGACTGACAAATTCTCTCTTTATTTAAAGGAAAAAATGAATAATTCCTTAGAAATAAAATAGCGACCTCAAACTACCTGAAGCATTTTGGTTAAATGTTGTCAGTTTAATATACCCAATCCTGGGGGAATCCTTCCCTGAACCAGGAATTACACAGAGTCTTGACTTCACTGGATTTAGAGACACTTTCTCTCGCCTGGAAAGCAGCAGTTAGTTTCAAATGTCAAAAACATTGATGATATGTTTGACAGGATGTAAGAAACATATGTATGCCATGCGATGAAAGAGGGTAATGGTGGCTGTTTTTTTTTTTTGTTGTATGTTTTT
>NW_011499881.1:715302-733321 GCF_000495115.2 Populus euphratica
AACTTTTTTTTTTTTTTCTTTCTTTCTCAAACCTGCAGTCAGAAACTATATTCATCAACTAATTTTACTGCCAATGGTTCTGAAGTACGGAATAGCTGAAATCTCTTATCTTTCAACATGCACGTAGTCACAGATAATTCAATCTAAATCTAGCCCGGTGAGAAGCACTTAACCACGAAAAAGAGAAGAATGGATGCTTTTAAGGAATAGGACCATACATGTCTCTTCGCGCGTGTTCATCGGTTCATTGCGCAAAGCATTTTCTCTGTACCGAAACCAACTTTGTCCATTGAACGTTTTATCAACAAAAGCACGGTCAATCGTCCTCCAAGCCTCTAAGAAGAGAAGGTTTTCTTCGCTCAGAGCCCCTAAACAACAACAGAAATTAAACAACCAGTCTCCAAACATGATTTAGCACTACCTCCACGTGTTTTTGGCATAGAAATTGAGAACTCACAGGAGGGTGAATTGCTGACGGCGAAAGAAACCATCAACACTGAAACAACCAACCGGGTGAAAAGAGTAGAAGAAACATGTTTTCTCATTTTTTCTGAAGAATTCATAAATTCTTGGAGCCTGCTAATACACTTCCCAAACGTGAGATTGCATCGATCATAGCTACTCGAAAACTGAGGCCAAAGGCTGCGTCTAGAAGCTCCGCCACCATTAATGCAGCCCCTACGCTTTCTGCTGTAGTAGTGATTTAACTGTACGTTCATCAACGGGGATCTCCATAACAGAACCTGCGAAAATCATTGCAATTTAATCGCTTTGATTTTTCTTTTTCGATCAAAAAAAAGTATTTCTGGATGGGTAGATTGTAGTGCAGTGACAAGAGTACCTGGGAGTTAGAGGAGCTGAGAGTGGTTTTTAGGTTGGTGTTAGGAAGAGAGAAACGGGGAAATGGAGAGCGAGCAAGTACAACCTCCATGCTCATGGCATTGGCTTTGGCATGGGCAGCGCACGGCCCCTCGATTTCAGTTGGCTTCCTCCGATTTGTTGTCTTATCCGTTTAGAAACTCGTTTTCGTTTTCTTTAAGTGTTATTGGGCCGAAAGCTTCAAGTTGGGGGCAGGACCAATAACATGAAGCCCATTGTAGTGAGCTACACTGGGCTCGGTCCATTCTTAATTGGAAAATGAGGGAGATGGTCCCATTGATTCTTCATTTATGTGGAAAAGATAAAGTATAGGGAAATTAGTAATTACAAATCATATTTATTTTAATTAATTCCTGAAAATTAAATTTCTTAATCTTATAATATTCAAGGAGTAAATAATAATAATTATTATTTTATACAAGAGAGATAAACATAGAATAAAAGAAAATTGATGTTTATTATTATTTTATACGAGAGAGATAAACATAGGATAAGAAAAAATCGATGTAAATAAGAAAAATTATTTTTGAGTCTAACTAAAAATATTATTTTTAATTTTGATGGTTAAATTTTTATATTTAAGTTGGGTTTATGATGTAATTATTAATAATTAATGTAAAATAATAGGGTTGATATTTTTTAATTGATGCAAGTGTGTGCATTAATTGAACGATTTGAAGAATAAATAATATTATTTATGTTAATTTAATGTATTTAAAAGGAAATAAAGAAATCTATGTGTTATATACTATCAACATTATACTATTCATCTAAAGCAATTGGGGTTTTTTTAATGGTATTTTACTCTTTATATATGAATAATAAAGTAAATTAATATATTTAATTAAAAATAATTTATAAAAATAAATATTATTTTAATATATTTTTAAATAAATATTATTTTAAAAAACAAATTTTCAAACATATTGTTATAACAATTTTGTGTTGCATCTCAGCCAAAAAAAAAAATCAAGGGAAGTGACACTTTTTGTGAGATGTGAAATTGAAAATGCGCAACTTTCTATTTCATCCCTGGAAAATATCAAAATAACTGCAGCAAGAAATACTAGTTAATAACCAATGTTAAAATATAACATTTTCTATTCCATTTAGAATGTAATATTTCGGGACTGGGCGAAGTGAGAGGGGCGGTTGCTGGCCGGATGCGCCGTGAGAGAGTAGAAGAAGGGCCGCTGTAATTTCGTTGCAGGGAAGAAATTTTTATTCTGGACGTTGCTAACAACATGTTTTAATGACATTACATAATTAATGAGATCAAAACGTAACTAATAACTAATAAAAAACTACTAATTACTATTTAAATAACACAAAATCTTTCATATTTAACTATTGTCTCGAGATTATAAAAAAAGGAACGTTATGCTTACTCTCGAACAATTAACGGGGACGATGAGAATAGCTAACAAGAAAAAACAGCACCACTCCTTCCTGATAATGTTCCATTTTTCTCTGCTACACCGCAAGTATATTTACTTGATAAAAATAAAAAATTAATAATATTATCTCAGTCTCGGCTTAGCTTTCAAGCGCGTGGAATAAATCAGATCTTATCACAACCAATCGCCATACTTACAATACAGAGAGAACTGAGAAGACATTTTCACATTTACTGCATGAACATGACTGAACAAGAAGAACTTGTCATCCACGTCTTCGTTATCCCAACAGGCACCACCCATGATCAAACCCTACATTGATTTATCTTCCATATGTAAACAAACAACTTCTCACAAGCATATCCAAGCACCAACCCTGTAAAAACACAAAATATTCCCTCCCTCTTACACATTTGCACTTCGAAGTCAAGGGTGTCACAGTCTGGCGAATAGAGATAGAGGGAGCAGTTAGTTATCGCAAAAATCTATGGTATGGTTTCGAAGTGAAGGGTGTCAGAGTCTGGCGAATAGAGATAGAGGGAGCAGATAGTCATCGCAAAAATCTATGGTGATTGTTAAACATCGGGGAGAAAGTGGGCAAATTTCATGGTGCTCCTCTTTTTAATTATTTTTTATATAAAAATAAAAAATAAAACTTATGATACACTAAAATTAATAAAAATATTTTTAACTATAATTTCTCACTTCTGGTTATATATATATATAGACACACACAATAAATAACTAATAGAACAACATTAAAATTCCATTTAAAATATACTCTATCACACACACACACAATAAATAACAAATAGAACAACATTAAAATTCCATTTAAAATATACTCTATTTTTTTCAAGATGATAATGTATTAGAGAAAGCAATGATAAAATAGGTAAATACTAGTACTTAATTAATAGAACAATATCGATATTCCATTTCTATTATTGTACTTTAAATTTCAATGTTATCCTTATAGTTTTCAAAAAGTTCCAAACCTTCCCTTTAATTTCTACTAATTAACTTATAAAAAATCTTTTTTTTTCATGTTTTTATTATATATATTTTTTCTTACTTTTCTCTCAAGTCCACATGTATGCTACAATATCCTGATCACAGAAATATTTCAAGATCTGTATTAAAGCTCCAACCAAATTTATATAGTAGGCTATTTAATGATAAAATGGTTAGAATAATATTGGAACTCTTAGAAAATTAGAAGGGCATCATTGAAAGATTTAACTAGAAGTAGAACATTAAAGAATCTAGGGCAAAAATCAAAGTTTATTTAAAATAATATAATAATTTCATCCTGTCTAAACCATGATTAATCAAGGTTAATAGCCATTGTTATTCCCATTTCACAAAATGTTCTAAAATAATAAAAATTGTCAACTTAATTCATATTTATTCCGCTATTAATTGGGTTATTTTTTAAAAAAATTAAAAATAATGAGTATATTTTTTTTAATAATATTATTAAATTAATCAAACAATTTGATGTTAAAATCTATCAACTTTTTATCTAGCTTGAATTTTAAATTAAATTATATAAAAATTAATTTAAAATAAATTATTTAATTTAATAGGCATTAAAACTCTTGGAGCTCCAGGTCATAGGATAAGAGCTGTGTAAAAGCTAGTTTCAGGTCGCAGGAATTTAGCCTAGTGCATGAAAGTTACCCAGTACACCATGCATTTTCAAAAAAATAAAATGAAAATAATCAATTAAGCCCTAATCTGCCATTTAAAAAAAAAACAATAAATAAATAACCCACCTCGTTGCATGTATATAAAACTAGTACTGTTTATTTTGCTGGAATAGCCTGTTGAGCAGCAATGCCTTCCGCTGGTTATTATAGCTAAGGATTGAGAGTTTGGGTAGTATGAATGTGAATGCTCCAAGACATGGTTTGAAAAAAGCTTTTGTAAAATAATATATTTAAATTTATTTTTGGTTTAATAATACAGTTTGGTACATTTAGCGCAATTAAGAATAATGACTTCTAAAGAAAATTATTAAAATGGGCTGGGAATAAATTTTTTAAAAAGAGAGAGATAAAAAAAGAAAAGAAATAGAATGGGAAGCATACCAAATCTAAATCTATAATAATAATAATTATAGTATTATCAAAAACAGCATAAATTTAAAGTTTATTTGAGATCATGGTTACTTTTTAAAATATTTTTCACTCAAAAATATATTAAAATAATATATATTTTTTATTTTTTTAAAAAATATTTTTAATATTAGCATATTAAAATAATTTAAAAATATTAAAAATATATTAATTTTAAATAAAATATTTTAATTTTTTTTAAAATATAAAAACAACATCAGAATTTTACAGGAAAAAAACCGTAGTACCATCAAAAACTTTTTCTTCCCGTGTTAATTAACAAGGACCTGTTTCGAACCATGCTAATTGTTTTTTATTAAAAAAAAAATCATGGATGCAATAAATGGTAGACAGAAGCAAAATTCCGTACACAAGCTGTTGATATTCAAAGGACGTATCTCTTGCGTCGCACGCACAAAGCAGTTATTTCTTTTTGTGGTAAGGTTACTTAATGTAATTAACCACCGACATCCTTTCCATTGAAGTACATTAGCCATGGCTTATACGGTATGCCATGTCAACGCAAAGGAAAATGGGATTGATTAATTGTTTTGCTCGGCACTTATCATAGTGCGCGGATTTGCAATGATTATTTATTAAAAAAAATATCGTGTGACTTGTAAATATAAAAAGACAAAAAAATTTTATATTTCACCAATAAAATAAAATAGAAATCATCATTTTATATTCTAGTTATTAGAAATTTTAACTGATTTTAGAAATTAGATACAAAATTTAGTCGCATAAAAAAAACATATCAGCACCTCAAACCCGTTATATTTATATTAAATTGTATTTTTTTAATGTTTAATAAAATCTAAGGTTTGATTGTTGTTTCTAATTACTGATCTATTTAAGGTTTAAGAAAATTCTTTCTTTATAAGGATGTTCTTATCTTAATAAGATAGAATCTAATCGTTTTAGTGTCCGAAAAAAGAATTTAATATCTAGAATACGTATTACATGTAATATCATACCCCGAATACTAAAAGACGTAGAATCTAACCGTTTTAGTGTTCGAAAAAAGAATTTAATATCTAGAATACGTATTACATGTAATATCATACCCCGAATACTAAAAGACAAACAAAATAAAATTTTTGTTGTTTTTGTAATTTTATCCAATATTCTCTTGATTTTAATAAATTGATTATTAAATCCAAAAGGCATGCTAAAACTTTTTTTTAAGTATGAAAAACACAATATAATTTTTTAGCTTTGAGACATTTAGCCGTATATATAAAAATATTTCTTTTTTTATTTTTTTTGTATTTTTTTTGAAGTTTTGACAAAAACTGAGTATTTTAATATCGGATTTTGTATTTGTACGACAAAAAAATACTGCACGATATTAATCAAAATGATATAAAAACTACGCGAAAAAATTATAAAATTTTAAAAAAATAATTGTGAATTTTTCTTTTTTTAAAAAAACCAGGCCAAGACCTGGCCCACCCTTTCTGGGCAGGGCCAAATCCGGCCCATCTATTGTGGGTTTGGGCTAATGTTCCAGCCCAGGCCCAAATGAGCTGTTTATTGTGCATCAACATAGTAATTAGCCCATCCGACCCATCTATTGTGGGTTTGGGCTGATGTTCCAGCCCAGACCCAAATGAGCTATTTATTGTGCATCAACATAGTAATTAGCCCATGCTACATTTTGCTGTAGAAAGTGAATTATTCACTTTCTGCATGCAAATGCAGGTAAAGGCTAAGTGAGAGGGAAGTGAACAGGGCAGCAGCGGGTTACTTGGGGTGGCATCGAGGCAGTGCTACTGGCAGCAACAGCCAAGGCAGTGGCTACGGTACGGTGAGCGGCGATGCTTCTCATCTTTGAGCAAAGGCGATAACCTATCTTTTTTGCATCTTTTTCTGCTCGACAAGTTGCTACTGCTAGTGGCAATAGAGAGGAGGCACAATGATTTCTTCGTCTTCTTCTCCTTTGTTTTCTTTTATTTTCTTTCTCTTCTTCTCTTTCTCTCTTCTTTTTAATTTTTTTTTCTTTCTCTCCTGCTCTCTCCCCTTGTTTTTTCCAGTCCTCTCCCTCTCTTCTCCCTCTCTTCTCTCTCTTTTCTTCCCTTATTTTTATAAGCAAAAAATAGGGGAAGACCTGGATGGGAAGGCCATTGTGTTGCCGCCCCTCAAACACATGGAAAGACTTTTGGGCAAGTGGGGTTGGTTAGCATCTTTTTGAGTCCTCGAGGGAAAATAAGGCGATGAGAAACAGGGGAGAAAAATTCTTCTTCTTCTCTTGTTCTCTACGTGTCCAGGGAAAGAAGAAGAGATATGATGCCATTCAAAACAACATGGTTTTTGCTTCTTCTTCTTGTTTTTTTTTTTAAATTAATGAAACAACACTGTTTTGGGCAAAACATGTCGGAAAACAACTCTAAAATTTTGTAAAAGTATAAATCAGTCCTCAATTTGTGATGTGCTTAATTGAGTCCTAAATTGCAAATTTTGATTTTAAAAATTAATTTAATTGCATCTCTGTCAAATTCAATCGCTGGCCTTGAAGTTGGCCGTCTTTTTCAAATAAGTCCTTGGCCTGGAATTAGTACAGTTTCACCCTTAATTGATCAATAAACTTCTAATTTCTTTAATTTGGCCTCTAATTCGGTTGTAATTACAACTTTCTATTTACACGTGTTTTCTAGTTTAGTCCTTGGTTTCAGATTCTTCAATTAAGTTCTTAATTGGTTATCAAACTTCAATATTTATGCAATTAAGCCCCTGTTTTGACCAAATTAACTCTTAAAAATTATAATTTGACCCTAGAATTTTAATTTCTTCCAACTAAAGTCTAAATTGACTTTAAAAATCAATTTTTCTTGCAATAAAAAACCTTTAATAAAATTTAATTGAGTCTATAAACATCTGAATTTGGAGTTTTCTTCTTTAAATTAATTTTTTTTTGTCAACAGGGCTCTCATCAGTCAATAAAATATTGTGAAATTTTAATTTTTGTATTTTTAAACCTCCTTAACTAATTTTTAACTATTATTTTATTGGTATATGTTTTAATTTTTTTCAAACATATCAAACAATATTAAGAGAGTGAAGAAGGCAAAACCATCCTTTTGCCGCTTGTATCTTGTCCGGAAAAAAGAACTGATTTGATGCTTTACGTACGAGATAAATAGTCCACGGTTCCCTTTGCCTGGTCAATCCAGACAGGAACACACATGGAATAACAATGAAATCCATTTGTCTGGGACAACCTTGAATGGAAGAAGACACATGATAGAACAACTAACAGTTTATGTAAATGGATTGACGCAACAACATTTACATATCCTGCTGGGAAATAAATGGTTTCTTGGTATGAAATGGGCATTGCCACCTCCCATCGCACTCCATGGACAATTAGTCAATCCCATTTCTTTGCTGGGGTAACGATTCTCACAAGCAAGCATCCTGAACTGTATATGCTTACTCTGTTCATAGTATCGTCAACTACGCACAATTCTAAGCATTCACGAATGGGGTAGACATCTAGAGTTCAGATCCCTCGATCTCATTCACTTGTTTGGGTTGACAGCTTGATTTGAATCGATAACATTAACATTACATGTTCTAGCTTCAGATAAGGATGCTCGCATATCCAGCTAAAAACACTTTGTTCAGCATGTAGTTTTACATCTAAAATGAGATTACATGTTTGCTGTACCGTCCTTTTTTTGTGGATCAATCGTTTGCAGTTTATGAAGAGCCTCGGTTACCCTATAAATTAAATTGAAAATGGGAGAATTAAATCTCCAAAGAAGAATACTTCTGCTTGTCAGCTTCTTTTAACCTTTTTTCCGATCATGTAAACCTGTATGACGATGTCAGTAAAATAACCTTAGGGCATGATAGACAACTGGGTTGAAAAAAACATCAAAAGGAAGGGATGGAGAGCTGAGAATATATGTTTCTTCTCTTGTCTTTTTCTTCTTCTTAAACTCTCAATGTGTATACATTTTTCAGCCCTATAAAACAAATTAAATATTATTATATTTTTCATTGGTGATTCCATCAATAAAACTATAGTACAAAACCAACCTCCTTTTCGTGGTTTATTTTTTCGCGGCTCCTTTAATTTCTTCTCTTCTTCTACTTCTCTTCTCCTCTCAGTATAAATCATTTGTATTTTTTATTATATTTTTATTATTTTGATCGTAGTTTTCAACATATTAAAATGTATGATTCTTCTTTTTTTATTTTTGTATTTTTTTATTTTGATTATAATTATTTTTTTTCATGTTCTTTGTTTTGTATATTATTTGTTAATAAAATCTTGAAATTAACACACTATTAAAGTAATTTGTTTCATTCCTAAAGCCTTTAGTTTTTTCTTTTTATTTGTTCAATTTATTTTATTGTTTGTATTGCCATAATAATTGAAAATTTAGTTAAATATGAATTGTTATTGTTGAATTTACCTTTAAAATATTAATTGAAATATATAATTAAATTTAATTAGTTTATCTTAATTTTATTATATTATTTCTTGTTATGTTTTTTTTATTATTTTAGTTAATTTTAATTATTATTTATGAATTTGTATAGATGCTAATTGAAAATATATAGATGATGAATTTCTATAGATGTTAGATTGTGATTTTGTAATATTTGTGTAATTATCAATATTTGTAGGTATGAAAACTATGGGTAGTCCCTAATATAAGGGTGATGTTGGTGAATTTTTTCAAATAATTGAATTTCAAATAATTATTTAAGTATTCGTATAAATTTGTGTAGATGTGTTGAATGAAAATTTAATTATTTTATTGTTTGTATTGTAATAATTATTTGATAATTTAGTTTCTTTCAATTGTTATTGTTGAATTTTCCATGGAAATGGTAATTGAAATTGAAGAATTAAATTTCATGGTTTTATCTCAATTTTATTTTATTATTGATTGTTATATTTTTTTTATTATTTCCACTAATTTTAATTGTTATTTATGCATTTCTATAGATGTTAATTGAAAATATATAGATGTTGAATTTCTATAAGATTTTTCAAAGGAGTCAATTCGTTTGTAATTATTGTAAATATTTACAGATTTGAAAATTGTAGGTAATCTCCAGTATAGGAGAGGTGCTGCTGAATTTTTTTAGAATAATAGAAGTTAATTATATAATTATTTGTATAAATTTATGTAGATATGTAGAATGAAATCTACATCAAGTCATCAACAGATGGTTGCAGCTAGTTCTTTTAGTAGTGAGGATGACTTATCCTTAGGTGCTGATCATAGTGAGGCATTTGCATCACCTTGTGATGTTGCCTCTTCTAACATGGTTTCACAGCTCGGAGACGGTGTACCTTCACAGCGGGGTCAATTCACTCGTAAGTTTGTTTAAGTTTGTTTTTTTATATACTTATAACATAATTTATGAACAACTAATTAATATTTTATTTAATTTTAGGTTCACAAGCATTAAGGTTGCTCGAAAAATAACATCGGTGTTTAAATCATCGATGAAGATTCTATTATTTCAATGAAGTTAGGTTTCCAGACATCCTGGGTGGAGAGCTAATATCGATGCATGGTTTCAACAATTTCAGGTATGTGTTAATTTTTAATTTTCAGCTTATTTTCAATATATTATTTTGATAATTTTATATCTTGTACTATTTTTATTTTAAATGAATTATTTACATAAAGAACATAAATTTGAGTGGGATAGCGCGGACAACAATGTTGTGAATAAGGTATAGGGGAATCACGCACTAACTAGATAACATCAAAAATAATATTTATTTTTGTTTTATAATTTTATGTTCTAAATTCTAATTTGTTATCGTAGAAGTAGGTTGCGTGATTTTTGGTATGACTCACAATAAAAAACAAAAAGATATACGAGAGATAACGGTCTTGAAGGATGGAATGAGGTGGTGGTTTGGCAGGAATTCAAATTGTTATTCATCTCGAGGGATATATGGACGACATATATTGAGCACGTGACATTTGACCGGTTCACATGATGCTCACAGTCCGGTGCTGACAACTGAAATTGGGAAATTTACGGTTCGATGACCATGCACACTGGTGGCTCCGTCTTGTTCATTGCACATGTGAAGCGGATGGTAAGATTAATTTAAATGAAATATATCATTAATCAATTTGTTGTTGCTTATAAATATATTTAACTTGCAATCTTTTTTTTCCTTACAGGCTATGTCTTTTAGACGTGAGCCGAGCCCAATAGAGCTGTTTGTAAAAAAGGGTGCAACAGTTCGTGGGCAATCATGCTCAACACTTCATGATATGTTCGTTCAATCATTTTATTTCATAAGTTATTATTTTCTTGAATTGAATATAATGATATATATTTTTTAAATTTTAAGAGACCTATAATAGTTGGTTAAAGGAGAGATATGAGGAAGATCCTTCAACCCATTCGGATTTATGGATAGAGGTAGGATCATTTGGTGAATTTGATAAAAATTGGTTCTACGAGCTCTCCAACACTAAGACTGAAAACTTGCGGTCGACCCGTAGTCTCTCAACTGTTGGGAGCTCTGCATCAATATCAAGCACCCAATCTGAGGAGTTTATGGCGATTATATAAGCGGCTCTCGATGGATTATGATTAACTCTGTCAAATGATCATGGAGATTAGATTAAGGATGAGTGATGATATATATGCAACCCTTTTTTGATCGTATGGTCACGGGAACAACCAGCCTCCTCCTTCTTCTCCTCTAACTTTGTCGTTATTCTAGTTTAATTTTGTTTTTGAAACACATTAAATTTATTATTTTTATATTTTTAATGTTTAATACAATTTTATTTGATTATTTATTTGTTTAATTAGTTTTTTTATTATTAATAAATAATTTTTTAAATATTTTACATCAATACCGACGGCTTTACAAACAGAAACCAGGTTATCGATATTTTATTGAGAGTTGCAAAACAATTACCTCTCATGCCACAATCACCTACGGATATATTCTGGTGGTGTTTACCGTTACATTACCGACGAGCAATATCTATCAATATTTAACAGAGAGTTTTGAAATATTTACCATCTATGTCACAATCACCAACGACCATTTTGTCGGTGATTATTATTGAAAATACAAATAAAATGATTTTGATGGTAAAGTTCTCGAGATAATTTTTTTGATGCGATTTGTCGTCTGTAAAATTGTTTGTGTTTAGTCGGTAGTTGTTTTTTTATTTCTGACAAAATTAGCAAAAAAAAATATACTAATAATCAATATTCTAGCGGATGGATTCTATCTGTGAAAATTTTACCAACAAATTACATATCTTATATTAATAGAATTATTTCCTCGATAAAATTATTTAATGGAAGCCGAAACTTATGAATGAATGAATCCAGGCACATAGCAGTTGTCAAAAGAAAGAAAAACCCCCAAAATACTTTGATTGATTGTTTTCTGTTTGCTGTTGGAGAAAAAAAAAAAAAAAAGCCAGACAATCCCCATGCCATCAGGCAGCCAATGACCACATGTATATTATCAAAACAAATGACGAGAAAAAACAACACCACTCCTTCCTGATAGTGTTCCCTTTTTCTCTACTACACCACTAATATATTTACTTCTAGAGCTTTTTTTTTATTATTTTTTTAAAAAGAAATTTTTATAACATATCATTCAGTTCACTCAAAAAAAAGAATTAGATTGACAAAAATAAAAAATAAAAAATATTATCTCAGTCTCGGCTTAGCTTTCAAGCACGTGGAATAAAATCCGAACTTATCACAACCAATCACCATACTTACATTATAGAGAGAACTGAGAAGACATTTTCACATTTACTACATGAACATGACTGAACAAGAAGAACTTGTCATCCACGTCTTCGTTATCCCAACAGGCACCACCCATGATCAAACCCTACATTGATTTATCTTCCATATGTAAACAAACAACTTCTCACAAGCATATCCAAGCACCAACCCTGTAAAAACACGAAACAAACAACTCACAATCATATCCAAGCACCAACCCTGTAAAAACACAAAATATTCCCTCCCTCTTACACATTTGCACTTGGGGTTGTAGAAGTAGGCTCAATTTTCCCCAGCTGGATAGTACCGGGCTTCTGAGACTCGTCGTCATCGTCATGGTAAATATAAGCAAACCCACCATGCCGGGTCAGATCCATACCAGCCATCTCATCTTCAGCTGAGATCCTCAAGAGCTTAAGCTTATGAAGAACAAAAAACAATGGACCCGTAGTAGCACTAACCCATCCAATAATCACCAAAACTTGTATCAACTGAGCAGCCAGGAGCTTCCCACCACCACCCATGAACAACCCATATGGGCGACCAGGTTTATTCGGGTACACCTCCCCCACATACTTCTCGGTGGCAAACAAGGCAGTGAAAATGACACCCCAAGTGCCGCATCCACCGTGTAACTGCGCAGCCTCTATTGGATCATCGAACTTGAAGATCTCAGCCAATTTGTTGCAGCCAATCAACACCAAAGAAGCAACAAAGCCGCATACTACAGCAGCCCATGGTTCAACCACAGAGCACCCAGCAGTGATAGCAGCAAACCCTCCAAGCAAACCATTACAAACATCAGTAACATTCCAATGACCAGACAGAATTCTATTACTAAAAAGAGTGGTCAAAGCAGCTGTGCAACCAGCCAGAGTTGTTGTAACGGCAGTCCTACCAATTGCACTCCATTGACCATAATAGACACCATCAGGGTAAGCACTCAAGATTTTATTAAATGAACCAGGATTGAACCCATACCAACCAAACCAAAGCAAGAAAGTGCCAAGAACCACAAGGGAAGCACTGTGACCACGTAAAGCAATAGACCTGCCTGAATGGTGATAACGCCCGATTCTTGGACCTTCAATTAGAGCACCCCAGAGACCAGCAATCCCCCCCACCATATGAACCACACCAGACCCTGCAAAATCAATAACTCCACTCCCAAACAACAAATCTCCATTTCCCCTTGTTGCACTAGCCCATCCATCAACAGACCAGAACCAGTGAGACACAACAGGGTAAACGAACCCAGTCAAGAAAGAAGAGTAAATCAAAGAAGCAACAAGCTGGGTCCTTTCAGCCATTGAACCACTGGTTATCCCAGCAGCCGATATAGCAAAAGCCCAGTGATAAAGAAAGTAACTGTAATCAAAAGAAGAAGTTGGGAAAGCCTTAAGACCAAAGTTGTGTTTGCCAATGAAGCCATTGGAGGGGGTCCCAAAGGCAAAAGCAAAACCAAAGAGGTAATAAAAGAGGCCACCGACTGCAGTGTCAAGAACGTTGGTGAGCATGATGTTCATGGTGTTTTTGGCACGTACGGAGCCTGCACAAAGCATGGCAAAGCCAAGTTGCATGGAGAACGCAAGGTAGGCAGAGAAGAGGAGATATGTGTTGTCCACGGCATGTTGGGTGGCGTTGAAATTGTTTGCCGCGATGTGGAATTGGGAGCAGATGAAAGCAGCAGCACCAGTGGAGTTAGTGACGTTGGGGCCCAGTAGCTGGGCTAGATCGCCTGCTGAGCAGGTCATGGAAGCCATGGTTTTGAAGTGAAGGGTGCCCCTGTCGGTGGCGAAGAGAGTTAGAGGGAGCAGAGAGTTATAGCAAAAATCTACGGTGGCTGTTAAACATGGGGAGAAAGTGGGAAAATTTCATATCAGTATACATCTTATTAATTATTATTTTTATATAAAAAGATAAAAAGAAGAAATTGATGATCCAATAAAACTAGAATATCTTCACTTATAATTTTTCATTTCCAATTATATTTATTATTTGTTTTATATATATATAATATTTAATAGAATGATACCAAAGTTCCATTTGGAATATACTTCATTTTTTTTCATTGAATTCAAAATGATAATTAAAGAAAGCTATATGATAAAATATGTAAATACGATTACTTAATTAATATATGTATGTGTACACACACAATTAATTATTAAACTCTTCTTTGGATATAATTAATTAATGCATCGTTTAGTTAAGAAAACAATATTCTCTAATTCAAATAATATTCTTTAATTTCACCTCAAACTATATAAAAATAAATAAATAAGGTAAACTATATTGTTAGCCTTGGAGATTTATCAATATTCCATTTCTATCATTGTAGTTTAAATCTCAATGTTATCCTTATAGTTTTCAAAAAGTTCCAAACCTTCCCTTTAATTTCTACTAATTAACTAACAAAAAATCTATTTTTGTTCATGTTTTATTATATTTTTTCTTACTTTTCTCTCAATTCCACATGTATGCTACAATATCCTGATCACAGAAATATTTCAAGATCTGTATTAAAGCTCCAACCAAATTTATATAGTAGGCTATTTAATGATAAAATGGTTAGAATAATATTGGAACTCTTAGAAAATTAGAAGGGCATCATTGAAAGATTTAAACTAGAAGTAGAACATTAAAGAACCTACGAGGGCACAAATCGAAGTTTATTTAAAAAAGAAAACCATAGTACCATCAAAAACTTTTTCTTGCCATGCTAATTGTTTTTTATTAAAAAAAATCATGGATGCCACTAATGGTACGCAGAAGCAAAATTCCGTGCACAGGCTATTGATATTCCGCGGACGAATCTCTTGCGGCGCGCGCACAAAGCAGTTTTTTACTTTTTGTGGTCAGGTTACATGCTGTAATTAACTACCGCCATCCTTTTCATTGAAGTACATTAGCCAAGGCTAGCAAGCACATTCTACAGGGGACGACATGTCAACGAAAAGGAAAAGGGGATAGATTAATTGTTGTGCTTGCCCTTTTATGGACACTTCCAACTCAATTTGACAATGTCAGACAATATTAAGAGAGAAGAGAAGGCAAGATCACGCTCTTGCCGCCTGTATCTTGTCTGGAAAAGACAACTGATTTGATGCTTTCATACAAGATACATTGTTCAAGGAATGATATTGGACAGCTACTGTAATACATGTTCTTCCTATAGTGTTTGCTGAGGTTGAGGTAATCACAGTTATGATGATTAACCTACTTAGAATAGATTGTTTACTTTCCTAGCTAGAATAACTTTCTCCTACACACTAGAATCACTATTTACTATTTAGCGATAATACTGACATAAGAAACTGCCTGAGAGTGAGAACGATCCTATTCTAAATGTTTGGGGGCCATATTTGAAGTTTACCCTAAATGGCTTTTTGGATGTTTATGAATTCCCTAAACTGGCCTTGGGACCGACAAGTTCTTTTGTATCTTTTCCAGGTTCTCTTCCATACAAAAGGGGGAAGGACTGAAACTAGAGGAGGAGCCTTATGGTAACTTCACCTAGGTTGACATGGCGAGTTCTTGAAGTGATGAAAGCCACTCACAGGCTGGCATTTTCAGTGAGAGAGACGTTAGAGAACTAGCCCACCAGGACAGCACCATCTGCTTCCTGCCAAAGTTTCTTTCTGCAGAGCTATCTCTTCCCACATGCATGATCTTGATTGGGATTTCCTTTTGTCCAATTCATCTCATATTTTTTGGGCAAAATCATCTGGCCATTAGGCAAGCGGACTTTCTGAATCTTAGATTTATATCTGTGTTCGTCAAATACAAGTTTGCAACTGGCTGAAAAGCATGTGCGCTTCCTTTACATTTTCATCAAATCAAACCTTTTGTTTAGATTTATTAGTATAATCTACCACCCTACTTGTTGTCAGAAGACAATTTGAATTTTTTCTTCTTTTTCTTTCTATATATATATGTGTTATTTTTTTTATAATGATCTAAAAATAAGTTTAAATATACTTCAGTGCGTTTGTTTTGAAGATACCTTTCATGTAGTTTAAAAAAATATGATTAGTTAAATTTAAAAATATATTTGATAAAAATTATAGTTGAGATTCATGTATAAAAAATTATATAAAATATTTGTTTATGGTTGCTTTTTAAAAATATTTTTTATTTGAAAATACATAAAAATATTTTTTTTATTTTTAAAAAATTATTTTTAATATCAACACATTAAAATGATCTGAAAATACAAAAATAATTTTAAATAAAAATAATTAAAATTAAAAAAATTCTTTTAAAACTAAAAAATAAATAGAATTTTATGAAACTCAATTAAAAAAATATATAAAAATTACTTCACAAAATTTACATTTCAAATTCAATTTTTTGATGAACCAGATAATATAAAACAATGTAGTTTGGTGTATTTCTAAACATCTAATTATATTTGTAACACTGTAAATACAGAAATATGTGAAAAACAAATGAGCCTTTATCAATACTCCCAACTAAATTCGACAATGTCAGACAATATTAAGAGAGAAAAGAAGGCAAAATCATCCTTTTGCCGCTTGTATCTTGTCCGGAAAAAACAACTGATTTGATGCTTTTCATAGGAGATAAATAGTCCACTGTTCCCTTTGCCTGGTCAATTTAGACACGAACACACATGGAATAACAATGAAATCACTGCTAGAAATTCGCTAAATAACAATAAATTTATCGATAAAATATTTTTATTGATAATTTAAAATTAAAATTATTAATAGTTATATTTTATCTGTAATTCAGTTAGTAACTATCGACAAAAATTTTTTATCAGTAGCTACCAACTGAATTACAAACAGAAACATCACTGTCGTAAAAAAAAAAAAAAAGGGAGGCGATAGAGGTTTTGACGGGTTATTTTTTCAGAAGAAATCACTAACGAATTCAAAAAGACAGGTCGTACAGTGACTGCCATTTATATTGCCAACAGATTTGAAATAGTAGATCCGTACGGTGATGTGTCGATTGTGTCGTCAGAATCATCGACGGTTTCACCGACGGAAAATCCGTCGGTGAAACCATCAGGAAAAGTTAATATATGTTCACCTGTCGACCCTCTCCTCCCTCCTTCTTCCTAATCCCAACTCTCCCCAACGGCAAACAACCAGCCCCCCATCCCCCTAAACAAAAATCTCCCTCATATCAGTAAATCAAGTTATATTTCTTAAAGTTTTGTGGTCACAACATCCGTATTCTGATTTACCAACGGATTTTATCAATTTTTGTAAGTAATTCTTTCTTTTTAAATCTTAACATAATGTCAATTTTATTATTTTTTTAGTATATGTATTTTGTTTTAAGCTCTAGCGGACAAGCAACTGTCGATAAAGAAGATGATATTCATATTGAAGATTGCGATGAAGGTGATGACAATTCAATTGATGATGATGAAGAAGAAAATTCTGACTAACTACCAAAATGAAACCCTATGTAAAACCCTTTTTTTCATGTAATTTAGATTATAGATGATATATTTTGAAACACAAAATATTTATTACTTGAAATAATTAGTTGAAATTTTGGTGCGAAATTCAAAATTTACCGACGGACCACGAAAAATGTGGAGGGACATTAAAAATTTTGGTGTGAAATTCAAAATTTACCGATGGAATAAATTAAAAATAATAATTAATTTTCTATCTGTCGAGTAATCCGTCGATAAAACTAGCATATGACCGTCGGTAATCCGTTGGTAAAACTGCCATATAAGTACCCCTGACCGCCTCTTCAATTCATTTTCTCTCCTCCAAAGTTCTTCACCTTTCGTTTCCTCTCTGTGCTAATATCCCTTCTTCACCAGCGATATCAAGTTTTTTTTGTGGTGAATCTCCATCAATTGAAAAGGTTAGT
>NW_011499881.1:733601-740456 GCF_000495115.2 Populus euphratica
TAATTATATAATTATTTGTATAAAATTGTATATATGCGTAGATCAAAAACCAGAGCTGGTCGCTCATGTAACGTCGTAGCTAGTTCGTCTAGCAGCGATGATAATATCTCCTTAGGTGCTCTGAAAAAGAAGCACCTACACCACTTGTGCCGTCAACCGAGGCTGCCTCTTCCAGCGCTACTTCACAGCGCAGAGGTGGCGTGCCTTCGCAGCGGAATCAATTTACCCGTCAATACGAGGCACAATGGAAGAATGACCTTTCAATGTAAGTTAAAGCACAATGGAAGGATGACCTTTCAATGTAAGTTTGTTAAGGTTTTAGTTTTTTAAGGTTTTAGTTTTTTCTTTTTTATATTACAACATAATTTATGAAATAATCATTATTGAATTTATTTCATTTATTTTCAGGTTCACAAATATTGAAGCTGCCCGAGTAATATCATCGGTGTTTAAATCGTCGATGAAAATTCTATTGTTTCAGTGAAGTCAGATATCAAAGCATCCTGGATGGATGCCTCAAATCAATGCATAGTTTTAGAGGTTTGAGGTTGGTATTAATTTATAATTTAAATAAGTTACAATATAATTCACTGCGTTTGTTTGAAACATAACTTTCATGATTGTAGTTTAAAAAAAATATAATTAGTTAAATTTAGAAATGTATTTAGTAAAAATTATAGTTGAGATTTATGTATAAAAAAATATATAAAATATCTATTTATGTTTGTTTTTTAAAAGTTTTTTTTACTTGAAAATGCAAAAAAAATAATTTTAAGTAAAGAAAAAAATCAAAATTAAAAAAAAATGCTTTTAAAACTAAAAAATAAACAGAGTTTTATAAAACTCAATTAAAAAAATATATAAAAATTACTTCACAAAATTTACATTTTAAACTTAATTTTTTGATGAACTAGATAATATAAAATAATGTAGTTTGGTATATTTCTAAACATCTAATTATATTTGTAACACTGTAAATACAGAAATATGTGCAAAACAAATGAGCCTTTATCAACACTCCCAACTAAATTTGACAATGTCAGACAATATTAAGAGAAAAAAGAAGGCAAATCATCCTTTTGCCGCTTGTATCTTGTCCGGAAAAAAGAACTGATTTGATGCTTTTCATAGGAGATAAATAGTCCACAGTTCCCTTTGCCTGGTCAATCTAGACAGGAACACACATGGAATAACAATGAAATCAATTTGTCTGGGACAACCGTGAATGGAAGAAGACACATGATAGAACAACCAACAGTTTATGTAAATGGATTGATGCAACAAGTATTTACATATCCTGCTGGGAAATCAATGATTTCCTGGTATGCAATGGGCATTGCCATCTCCCATCACACTCCATGGACAATTAGTCAATCCCATTTCTTTACTGGGGTAACGATTCTCACAAGCAAGCATTCTGAACTGTATATACTTACTGTGTTCATAGCATCGTAAACTACTCACAATTCTAAGCACTCACGAATAAACATCTGAATGGGGTCGACATCTGGAGTTCAGACCCCTCGATCGCATTCACTTGTTTGGGTTAACAGCTTGATTTGAATCAATAACATTAACATTACATGTTCTAGCTTCAGATAAGGATGCTCACATATCCTGCTAAAAAAACTTTGTTCAACATGTAGTTGTACATCTAAAATGACATTGCATATTTTCTGTATTCTTTTTTTGGTGATCAATCGAATGCAGTTTATGAAAAGCCTCAGTTACCCAATAAATTGAAAAGGAGAGAATTAAATCTCCAAAGAAGAATTCTGTTCGTCAGCTTCTTTTAACCTTTTTTTCTCATGTAAACCTGTATGACGATGTCAGTAAAATAACCTTAGGGCATGATAGACAACTGGGTTGAAAAAAACATCAAAAGGAAGGGATGGAGAGCTGAGAATATACGTTTCTTCTCTTCTCTTCTTTTTCTTCTTAAACTCTCCATGTGTATACGTTTTTCGGCCCTATCTTTCACATCACCTGAGAACAGGATAAAGAGCTATTATAGAAGCCAGAAATCAAACAAAGTGGAAAGAAAGAGGATGGCAAATATGTACGATTTGTATCTCCTTGCTTATTCCTATTAAGCACATTTTCAGGATGAGAACCAAGGTCAGAAAAGCTTTCAGTGCATTTTCAAAGCTACCAGTGACATGATGAGCCTTTTAAAAAATTGCATACATCAGCAACTAGTCACGAATTGGATCTTCTGTTCGTATAATTAGAAAAGCCTCACAAGTTTTACTCCACGTTCAATTTCTGGATAATCAGCACAAGCCTATCCAGGGGTTGCCGTGAGGACTCTTTTAATTAACAAAATAGCTGGCCTTCCAGCTTTGATCCTCGCAGATGTGCACACAAGGTGTACCAAATACTGGAGGGAGTGGACTGGTGGTATTAGGTTTGGGCACTATCTCGTTCTTTAGAGGAGTAAATGGAAATGGTGGCTGCGTTGAAGGGGGAGCCAAAGTTAGGACACCCCAGGAAATCATTCTTTGCAACTACCACTGCTCTCTTGTGCTCAAGCCACATAATTTCACTATCTTGCCGGGGAAAAAAATTCTCTCCACCAAAGAATTATTATGCAACTGAATATTATAAACCGACAGCGTTTTATAGCAAACTTAGCTACATTGATTATTTAAATGATTCATGTACTATAACCCAAGATATGATCACCATCACAAAGTATAGAATAGTTTCAAAGAAAAGAAAACACTCATATTGATGTCCAGACGTTACCAGATTTTGAATTTAGAGCTCTGCATAATTATGTTCAATAAAGAAATCATGAAAAGTAGGGAAGAATGCGATAGTGAAATTATTCCTCCTGGCCAGCACTTCGGAGTGACTGGAGTGGCTCCACACAATCTTGAACAGTAACCACCGAGTTCATTTTTTTTGTAATCTCCCAAATCTAAAATTTGGCTGATAATTCTCCAAACTGATGCTGCAGGAGATGTGAAGTTCTAGCCTGTGGGAAAAGTTGCAGTCAGTAGTTAAAATCCTTACACTTGAAAATTAAGTTTATTTACTTTAGGATACCATGACACAACATGGGGGGTGATCTATTCAAGCATAATCTGAAATATGGATACCAGCCAAACTAGATTGCCAGTTGCCGCTAATGCTCCTGCTGCCCCCTAAGAGTTGCATGCCACATACAAAGCATCCATGCACCATCAATAGCCAACATCAAAATTATTACAACCTGCAGCTGAATAAATTAGCCATTCAGGTTTTATTCAACCGACCGAGATTCTAACACTACACAGAATTTAGCATAAGCTGCAAACTCCTAGTAAATACTGTAGCAAAGCTCTGGTAGCTTGTGTATCAACCAACAATTACCATGCAGACTTCATCATTCAAACATGTATTAATAAGGAATATAGAAACAAAAATCTCAGTATATAGGTTACTTATTTTATTACCAGGCAGAGTGTTAAGCTCCTGCAAGTTAAATCCAAAAGAAATTACTGTAATCGCCTGTTCAATGAAAAAGGAATGGCCAAACTCTCAAATTTCACAGAACAAAACGAGAATAAGAAACCTTTCATAGTAAACAAAACCTGTTGTAAATTTTTCAATTGCATGGAGTTTCACTCTTTCCTTCTCACTGTCATCATTCTCCACCATTAACTCAACTGAGTCTGCATTTCGCTCAAACCCGGTTTTATTTGCCTTCTCCTATAAAAGCACATGCACACGCACCAGTTACAGAATGAAGCAGAAGTAGTGTTTCAGTGACAAATTAAGTAGACAAAAATAAGGAGATTCCCTGATTCACATTGTCCAAGCAAACGATTTATATACCTGGGAATCGTTACTGTAATCTTGTCTATTTGACGTGTAAGAGACAGCCTTCTCATCACCTCTGGCAAGTACAATTCTTCAAAAGGAAATGTCTGAAAACTTTCCTGCATAAACAGAGGAGATCATCCTACAATTATTTGAGGCAATCCTTAAATACTGACCCTTTGTTAATAAAAACAAAGAGAGACAACCATTCGGGCAATAATTCAATACTACAATCTAGGGCTCGCTGTGAAAAAAGCAAGAATACTGAGTGCTGCGTTGATATAATTGATGCCAAATGGAAAAAATCTAATGTTTAACTTTCCAAAATCCTCAATCATAAAATGATTTGCACAAAGAAGAAAATTTTGATGTATCATTTGACAAGATAAGGGCAATGCTGCATCCATCAGTAAAAGCATCAAAATTTGCAGTCCTCCCACTTCGGTGAACATAAACCTAACAAAAAGATCAAATGAAATTAAACAGATAAACAAAAGAAACAGCAACTTTTTAAAAATGTGAATTAAAGCATCCCAATTTTTACTTCTGCTGAATGTGGAAGCTGATAGTGAACAACAGTTCGGACACCAGGAATGTCGAGGCCTCTTGCAGCAACATCCGTGGCAACAAGAATATATAGCATGTTCATTTGGACGAAAATGGTCAACTGCCAGCATTAAACACACGGGAGAAAGTGGTTGGTGTTGAAGAAAACACAAAACAATGCATGCTTCTGACATACAAAATCACATATTTACTTATTCAATTATTTAGTTGACAACTGCACTCATGCATTAGCTATAAACTCAGCACCAGATGCAAAATTCAAACCAAAAAATGAATTATCACAGTTTGAATAAAATAAGAGAAAGGAAAAAAATAAATCACAAACCTTCAAACGATCTCGCTGCTGCATCTGAACATGAAGTGTCCACATATTGATGCATAGAATTCACAGAAGGGCAGAAATATGGTGCAAAGCTGCAATCGATATGCAGAAAACAATTGCGCGACCTTGTCCATGAACATTCAATATATAATAAGGTAAGCATCTTTATCTTCTTCCCTACATCTGCAGTCATTATACTTACATTGAGAAAGCAACTGCTGCAAAATGATAAAATAAAATTTTGTTAAAAACAAAAACATGAACATTACATGTAAAGTGCAAAACCAAAGGCAAAAGGTGCAAGTGATACTTTCATTGACACCTCTTGAAAGAATTACACAAGTTAATCAAGGTGAAGATGTACAGGTCAGAGTGAGCAAGAAGAGATCCAAACAATCTTATATAAAATCTGTTCCATGTGCTATAAATAAGGATAAAAAGAATGCAAACAAATAAAGGATGCAGCCATTTAACTACAGCCCTTCATATTTCTCAGGACAAGCCAGATGACCGAGGAATACTATTTTGGCCATGCAAACCAGTCTACAGACATGAATTTGCAGACGTGCATGTGTGCATGTTGGGAAGTCAGAGCATATATCTATCAACAAGGCCTACTCAATTGTAAAATATTTAGTGGTAAAATACATTTAGAAATCCAGTAAAAGCTCCAGAACAACCCTCCAAGTACATTGTCAACTACTTAGATTCATACATTAATAGCTGCAGAAATTCAAATGTGAGACAAATACTCCATAAATGATTCCTCGAGCTTATTTGCGACAATCGACACCTTTGTCAGATCAATGATGGTAGCATTAACTCTCATTCCTGCTCGTTCAGGGAGCATTTCTATAGAATTCAGTCCTGCAACAGTTGATTGCTTTGTTTTTATTGAGCCACGCTTTAGCTTCTTGCGAAAATCAGCAGATAATGCTATAGTTGCAGAAAACACAAAAGTCCGTCTTTTCTTTCTTCGCATGCTAGAAAATGTCTCACAATTTTCTGAACTTTTAGACTGTCCTCCAATTGAACCACCAGCCATGGGCAACATGTCAATAATAGACTGCAACTCATAAAAAAGTCCATTTTCAATCATTCAATCCAGCTCATCCAGCACAAAGAAAGATAATAAATGCAACTGCAAGAAGCAAAGAAAAGAGTAAAATAATGCTTTGAACAAGACAGTATGCCATATGAATGGGGTGCTGAAATGGAGGATTTGAGGTAAAGTACTTTTTGATGAAGTCACAAATACACATTGATGAGAAATGGATTAGGAATCTTGCATGTTCAGGTAAGAAAATGTTGAAGATTCTGAAGTAATTAAGGCAGATTTGAAGCTGATATGTTGGGAGTAAAAACAGAAAGTCAGATATCCTTTCCTATAAATTAGAGCCTAGCAATAATACCTATTTATGTGTAGTTAATAGTTGTCCTAATATAGATATGTAGATGTTGTATATATTTAACCAATGTTAAGAATGCCTTCTTACATGGAGAGTTGGAAGAAGAAGTTTATATGGATCCACCACCAGGATTCAGTCACTCCCTGAGAAACAAAAAACAAAGTGTTGTGTCAAGATCAAGTGCAGAAGCAGAATTCAGATCAATGGCCCTTGGAATTTGTGAGTTGCTATGGATGAAGATTATCATAGAAGATTTAAGAATCAAGTGGGATGAACCAATGAAGTTGTACTGTGATAATAAGTCTGCCATTGCAATAGCTCACAATCCAGTACAACATGATAGAACTAAACATGTGGAGATAGACAGACATTTCATCAAAGAAAAGTTAGAGAGTGGATTGATATGCACTCCCTATGTGCCTACCGGAGAACAACTTGCTGACATACTTACTAAAGGTGTTCAGAATCCTATGTTCAAAAAAACCTTGGACAAGCTGGGAATGAAAGATCTCTTCCATCCAGCTTGAGGGGGAGTGTTGAAGATTCTGAAGTAATTAAGACAGATTTGAAGTTGATTTGTTGAGAGTAAAAACAGAAAGTCAGATACCTTTTCCTATAAATTAGAACCTAGCAATGATACCTATTTATGTGTAGTTAATAGTTGTCCTAATATAAATATGTAGATGCTGTATATATTCAACAATTCATTATGAAATAAAGTGAGAAGTCAGAATTTAACAACTCTCCATA